>NC_045447.1:54895523-55035538 GCF_002776525.5 Piliocolobus tephrosceles
GGGATTGCATTGGGGAGTTATACCTGATATAAATGATGAATTGATGGGTGCTGACGAGTTGATGGGTGCAGCACACCAACATGGCACAAGTATACATATGTAACAAACCTGCACGTTATGCACATGTACCCTAGAACTTAAAGTATAATAAAAAAAAAATTAGATTATTATATATGAGTGAATCTCAGATTTATATATGAATAATTCATCTATGTTTACTTAGGTAATTTCCCTTACTAATCCTAAAATAATACTTAAGGTAGAAGGAGACAATCTGTATCTGCATTATGATTTCCATTTCTTACATAAAATATTTAAATATAGAGATCTGAGATGGAGTCTTGCTCTGTCGCCCAGGCTGGAGTGCATTGGCATGATCTCCACTCGCTGCAACCTCCACTCCCTGGGTTCAAGCAATCCTCCTGCCTTAGCCTCCTGAGTAGCTGGGATTACAGGTGTGTGACACGACACTTGGCTAATTTTTGTATTTCAGTAGAGATGAGGTTTCGCTATGTTGGCCAGGCTGGGACTACAGGCACATGCCACCATGCCTGGCTAATTTTTGTGCTTTTAGTAGAGATGGGGTTTCACTATATTGGTCAGACTGGTCTGGAACACCTGACCTCAGCTGATCCACCTGCCTCGGCCTATGAAAGTGCTGGGATTACAGCTGTGAGCCACCATGCCAGGCTACAAAAATGTAAAATATATTTTTAAAAAGTAAGACTTGATAATCATTTGAGCAATGCTATAAAGCTGCTGACATCGTTAGCTCTTTGTTGTTAGTATTTTTGTTATTTTGATGACTAATATCTGCCTAATTATGAGGATATATTGTACAGCTGACATGACTTGGATGATAAAATGCTGAAATATTGCTTTGTTTTAAATGACTCTTGCTTTATAGTCATAGCCTGCACATAGCATGAATTAGTCACCAGTAAAGTATTCACTTCAAAAATTCATGTCAACACCAGGTATAAAAATCAATAAATGGAATATAGAATTGGAAAAAAAAAAGTTTTATCTCTTACATATTTTCTAACTTTGTTTTGATAATCTACTCTGGGTGAATACTGATACTATCCAGTTTGTTTTGAGTTTGCCTGTTGTGCCAGAATTTGGGTAAGTGATTTTCATGCACTAATTACTTTAACAAATTCATGAGCTTGGTGCTACTATTATCTCCGTTCTTCATGACAAAACTTAATATTAGAGAGGTTATATACCTCAACCAAGTCACACAATAAGTAGTAGAACAGGAATTCAAACCCAGGTCTCTCTGAAATCAAGTCTGTGCTTGAAATCAATGTTTTCCTAACTTAAATGTCCCTAAAAATTACTAAGAGATCATACTGATCTTATGATTTGGAAGGTCTAGAGTGCAGCATGAATTTCTGTTTCTATCAAGCTCTCATGTGATGTTGATGCTGCTAGTTTTGAGGCATTTAAAAAAATGTTTAACCTTCTCTTTCTGTCTCTCATCTCCCACCCTAAGTGTTTTGTTCACCTAGTTTTATTGAGGTATAATTCATTTTTTAATGCCTCAGACTACATTTGGGGTAGTAAGGCTCTAAATGTCCATACTACCTCTACATTTCTGTTACATGTCTCAACAGGAAAAAAATTGGCTTTTCTAGGTGAAAGTAAAATTAATAAGAATTACCTTATTATATACTTATTTTTACTCCAATACTCCAACAAGTCCCTCCCCGTCACCACCAGCCTCATATGTTCACCTTTAATCACTGAGGAACCTAATATCCCTACATTACCATGCTTCTGTTTTTTAATTTGTGATTTTCATTTTGTTTTGCTGACAGTATGCATTGCCTCTCCTCTGCAAAGACTTAATCTCTCTGGTCATTTTTGTATATTGAAAAAACAATTGATTAATTAATGCCTCAACTTCATCAAAAACCCCCTTGTTTACCATTGGAAAACTGATTATTCTTTTAGCAAGAAGAAAAAGCTGTCTGAATATAAATCTATTCATTTTAATTCCAATGAAAAGAAATAGAATTAATAAGTTAATTCTACAAGTTATGTTAGCATTTTTTAAAAGGAGGCTTAAAACTGGGTCTCATGAGATTTGTCCTTGTTGGAGTTGTAGGAAATGAGGTTAATCCACTAATTCTTAATGTACATCATGTGAAGTACCACGTGGGTCAACCGTGATCAGGCTTTATCCACAAAAACAGATTTTCCTAAAACCAAATCAGAAAAGAAGTAATAGAGGCAGAGTTTAATCCATACTTTTAAGTTTTTAACTGGTGGATATTAGCTAATCTGTTTAACTTCAATAAGATGCTGCTTACCTGACTTGTTTTTTGTAGATTTCGACAACTGTATTTGTTATTTGGCCTCTAAAGCATCACTGGACCTTTTTCTTTTTCTTTTCTTTTCTTTTTTTCTAATACAGATAGACTTTAATAAAATGCCTTAAGTAATATTCTTTATCCTTTTCCTATCAGTTGTTTGATATGTTCTTCCTATGTCATTTTCTCTTTTGATGGATTCTGCATATACACGTTTCTGATAAGCATTCTCTAAATCACTTTCTCCTCTCTCACAGTTGGCATTTTTTTTTAAGTCTGAAAATTTGCTGTTGCTTCCCTTAGAACTCGGTCTCATGAGCATTTTAAATCTAATGATGTTATGATCACTCGATCTTAGATGTTCCCAGTGTGAAGCTTATTTAACATACTTGGCACTCTTTCAGGGACCAAGTCCAGAATTCATTGGAGTCATGTTGGCTGCTCAACAGACTATAGAGAAAAGCAATCCTGATATACAGGCCCTGAGGAAACATGGAGTCTCTTCTTTCTCTATTGCTGCCAAAGCTAGTTTCTCTAATAATATACCAGCAATGGAAATTCTCATGCAGGTCCTATTTTTAGCATGAATCTTGGACTATAACCCAGTTATCTTGCTCTAAAATCTTGGGTGGGATTCCAATGAGGAAGCCAGTCCTCTGCATCTGTTTCTTTATAACCATCTGTTGTTCTGGCTGGCCCTGTATCTCTGATCTTCTTTATAGTTCTCTTTGCTTTCCAGAATCAACAGTCCTGCACTGGAAACAGCTTTTCATGCCTCTTGAACTCTTAAACGGCCAATGGCATAGGTTTTCAAAAGTGGATTTGAGGAAAATATGCATGCAATAGTTATATTGACTCCATTATTTTCCCACAAATTCCAATGAACACATGGTCTCAATAGAAATCCAGACTCCAGTCCATGTACTTGTACATTTAATTGTTTGAAAGTAACACATTTTATTATGAAGAAAAATAATCTATATTCAAAATTTAGCAAGTATACCCTGGCAAAAAATATATATAAAGTTGTTTTCAAATATTCCCATTCAATTATTTACTTAATATTTAAATATATTTAAATATATTTTCTCCTTGACTTTTTCCATATCTCTTAATTATATTAATATATTAATACCATATTATTACATATTACATCATGTTATAATAACATATCTTACAATCCCCATGCCTTTCAAAATGTCTTATTGTTCTGTCACTCAAACACTTATTTTGGACTCTCAATTGCTGTTTTGACTTCTACTGTGGCAAAATCATCTTGAGCCAATAACATTTATAATTAAGGGAGCAGAATTCTGAAAATTGAAAATGAAACCTGTTTGGATATGAAAAATTAGAGAGTTACAACTTTTTCCTTAAATAGATGTGAGTTGACTTTCATTAAAGGGGGAATAAGAGAAAGAACAAACATTTTAAGCAAATGTTCTAAACAAAGGTTGCAAAATCTTACTAATGAAGGCATAGCTGTTCAATTGGATCTTGTTGAGATTTACTGATAGGTCATAAAGGTCAGGACATATTTGAATAACTTCCTGACATATAGATAATATGTATAATTTAATACTGGATGATATAATAAAGATATTTCAAAATGTTAGTAGCTTGACACAATAAATTTAGTAAGTTTATTGTATTAAAAGAAATGTAGACTTCCACAATTAGACAAGTTGGAACAAAAAAGAATAGAATCTTTGGGAGACCAAGGCAGGCGGATCACAAGGTCAGGAGATCAAGACCATCCTGGCTAACATGGTGAAATCACGTCTCTACTAAAAATACAAAAAAATTAGCTGGACATGGTGGCGGGCTCCTGTAGTCCCAGCTACTCAGGAGGCTGAGGCCGGAGAATGGCATGAACCCGGGAGGCAGAGCTTGCAATGAGTCAATATCGAACCACTGCACTCCAGCCTGGGCAGCAGAGTGAAACTCCGTTAAAAAAAAAAAGAATAGATTTATTTTACCATCTTAAATAAACAAACAAACAAACAAACAAACAAAACCATAAAACAGTGGTTGTTCAGACATGAGCCATCAGGCAGTACAGACTAATGACCTCTGAGGGGGGAACCAACAAATCTGACAATCCTCAAATTTACTTCTCTATAGAAAGATTCCAGGTGGCAGTGAAATGAGATAAAGCCCAGATTCAGTGAGTTATCTATGTTAAGAAGACAGAGCTGATAGTTTAAGAAAGCTAAAAGGCTAGAATAGAGCAGAGTATTAGAGAACAACTTAGAGTGATAGTCCCAGAAATCTGCAGAGCATTCTCCTTGAATCATCAGCTAAATACAGTTAAGTGTGTGCGTATGAGACAATGATTTGAAGCTAGAAAAGGAATGACAGAAAGGGAGCAGCATGAACAATATATGCAGCTTATACAAGGCAGAATATATTTCACTTTTCTAACTACTAGAGCAAAGAAATCTCATAATAATAAGCCATTCAATAGAGTTGTCAGGATCTTCCTTCCTCAATTTGGGGACCCAAAAGACCCACAATTAAAGGTTGCTCTGGTACCATGCAAACATAATTTAAAACAAATTTTCAAAAAATAAAATTCCTTACAATGAAGTTAACTTAGACATGGAGAGAAAGCTCAACAACACTTACAGTAAAAAGATAACTAGTGAAAAAACAAAGTAAATTCACAGTGTTTAGCATCTAATCAAAGAATATCAGAAATATATAGAAGAAAAAATATGAATGAGGAGTGAAAAAAGGGATCAATCAAAACCAATGAATAACTAAGATAGATGATAAAATTGGTAGATGAGGATATAAAAACAACTAAAATGAATGCATTTCATATTTTATCATGCTAGAGAAATCATGAGCCTGTTAAGAAAAGACATGGCAGATATTTTCTATAAAAGGAAATTCTGGAGACAAAAACTGTAAGGTCAGAGATAAAAAAAAAATACAATGAATATGGTAAATAGCAAAAGAAATGCTGCAGAAAAATTAGTGAAATTGAGAATATTGCACAATATATGATCTAAAATGAAAGAAGAAAAGACCAAAAAAGTCATAACCTCAGAAAACTATAGAAATCTTAAATAACAATATGTTCACATGTAATTTAAACATCCAGAGAAGAATATGGACCAAAAAAATTGAAATAAATAGTAACCACAATTTTCCAAGTGTGTTGAAAACGATAAATCTATAGATTTGAGAAGTTCAACCAACCCTCAAGTCAAAGAAACATGAAGAAAACTATACCAAGGAACATTAAAAATAGATTAAAATCAGACATAAAAAGAAAAATGTTGAAGTATTCAGAGTTAAAAGAAATATTTTATACAGAACAACACAGATAAAAATGACAGCTGACTTTTTGTTTGAAACAATGAAAGCCAAAAGGCAAAACAGAAACATCATTAAAGTACTGAAATAATATTTTTTAGAAAACTCTGTCAACTTAGAATTCTATTTTCAGTGAAATTGTCTTTCAAAGACAAAGCCATCCTCAAAATATTGGCAAGTCCATATCAAAATCACAATCACACACTACTACATGCCTACTAGAAAGAATAAAATTTAAAAGACCAACAAAGGATGGTTGACAAGAATGTGAAATGACTAGAACTCTCATTCACTGCCTCTAACAATCTAAAATGATAAAACCACTTTTGAAAACAGTTTGAAAGTTTCTTAAAATGTTGACCACATGTCTCCCATTGAGTCCATTCATTCCACTTCTATATATTTACCCAAAAGAAATTAAAGCAAATGGAGCCTAAAAGTTGTAGATAAATGTTTATAGGAGCATTATATATAAAAGCGAAAACAGGCAGTGGCCCACATCAACATGGAAATGATTAAGCAAATTATGACATATACATACAATAAAATTGACTCAACAGTGTAAACAAATAAATGCCCAATAGTGTAAGAAAAATGCCATTTTCATCATATCATATCAAGGATGCGTATTATCAATATGTATTAGTGTTTATGTCAATCTTAGTCATCTGGTAGACATTGTTCTTCATTGTAGTATTACCCTTTCCCTCCCTTTCCTATTTTGCTACACTATACTTGTTGGAAGAAAGTCATGATTAATAACTCATATTTAAGGAATAAGGAGTTTTGCTTCACCTCCTTAAAGGCAAAAATTTAAGTTATGAAGTTATATTTAAGTTACGGATTTCTTCTGCATGGAAGATTAGTACACTCTCTGACACGTATTTTTTATTCAATAATTCATATCAGTGTGGACTCATGCATATATATTTTATATCCAATACATTTTACTTCTTCTGTTGCTAAGATTTTTTCCAGTTTTGGCCATGGGAACTCTTTCATTGCCTTTTGTATCTCTTTGATATACCACCATCATTGTGGGTATATTGATGTATTCATTTATTGGTTGAACTTTTTGGAGCACTTCTTTATTGTTTAGCGCAAGACACTCCAGGATCATCTTGTATATTTCCTGTTCCAGTCCTAAAATCAGCCAGTTCTCCAAGTAGCTTTGGTTTCTTCTTATTAGAGAATGTTATTAGAAACCAAAATTTAGCATTAGGTAGACTCATTCCACTGGAGTGTGGTTGCTTCTAGGGCCTCTCAGCTGATAGAATAAATATATGTATGTGTGTATACTAATCTGCATATTTGCACACAAACACACACTAATATATGTGTGTGTGTGTATATAATCTTTATTATACAAAACAAGAGTTCACAGTGATGTCTCCAACTCTAATCCATTACTACATAGATTATTTCAGTTGTCTCCCCTTGTTTATCTATAAACTCCTATTCTAGAAGTGAGAAACATGCCTCCTACCATCTGCTACACATGTACCTAATTGTTTAATTCCGGTGTACATGTACAGCAATATCAGCACTATTAACTCTACTCACATGGGAAACAACTTTATCAGTTAGCACCCAGCACTTATATGCAGTTGTTTTTTTTTCCCCCTTTAGGCTTAAAGATTCTACCCATTATCAAAGTTAGTTAGGTCAACACCTTTCTCCCATGATTGTTGTCAATGAGGTTGTTACATTTAATTGTAACACAGTCAGTTATGTCACGTTCTTCATTCTATGCTACGATCTCCTGATATCCAAAGTGAATTTATTTTTAAGTAAAGTTTATTTTTTGTGATTTAAAGTTCTATTACCTTGACAAATGAATGGTACCACGAACCTTTTGTTACAATATCATACAGATTGCTGCACCACCCTAGTTAATTCCCTGTGCTGCACCTAGTCACTGTAACCACCCCGACACCCCTACACGTACACACACATTGAATCCCTGACAGTCACTGATCTGTTTACAATTTCTACAGTTTGACTTTTCCACATCATAGCATATGTGATCATTTCCACTGGCTTATTTTTTAAATCATTATGCACTTAAGCTCTCTCCATATATTTTTGTGAATTGATAGTTTATTTTTTAGATTCTAGAAAAAATAAGTCATGGTGTGAATGTACCACAGTTTTGCTTATCTGTTACCTATTGAAAGATACCTTGGTTGCTTTCAATATTTTATGATTATAACTAAGCCTATTATACATATTTATGCATTGGTTTATGTTTTAAAAATGTTAGGAAAATATCTAAAATTGCTATTGTTAGATGTTATAATATTATCAGTGTTGCAATAAACTGTCAAACGGTCATCAAAAAGGACTGTGACGTTTTGCATTCCCACCAGCAATGAACGGATATTCTTGTTTTTCTGCATGCTTACCAGCAAGGGGAAGTGGCATTTTATTATCTTATTGTTGATAATATCTTTTACTTATTTTTTATTAGGTGGTTTGTTTTCTTATTGCTAATTATTAAGGATTATTTCTATATTTTGGATATGAGTCGTTTATCAGGTATGCATTTTTAAAGTATGTTCTCTTAGTCTTTGACTTGTATTTTGATTTCTTAATAGTGTCTTTGATAGAAAAGAGATTTTTAATTTTAATAAAGTTCAAATTATCATTTCATAGAATGTGTTTTGGTGTTTTATGTAAAAACTTATTGCCAAACCTAAGGTCACTAAGGTTTTCTTTTAGAACTGATACAGTTTTGTATTTTACATTTAGGTCTATGATCCGCTTTGAGTCAAGTCTTGGGTAAGGTGTAAGGTCTGTGTTTAGATTCATGTTTTTTGCATATCAATATGCAATTTTTCATTGCCATTGGTGAAAAAAACTTTCCTTTATTCATTGATTTTTCTGTGTTCCTTGTCAAAAATCAGTTGCCTAAAAAGGATACATAACACAAATATCCTTATTAGAGTTTTCTCATTTCTTGTCGTCACATTTTAGAGTGGTAATTTAAGAAAAATAAGCCACATGTAGTGACTGATATTTTTTAAAACTAATTTTCTAGACTCTAAATTATATGGGTAGTGCCATTAGAAAAAAAAATGATTTCCTTACATAATTGGTATTGCATTGTATTACCATAATTTCACACTTTTAAAAATAATTTTGACTTACATTTTCAATTCAGGGGTACATTTGCAGGTTTGTTACATAGTATATTGTGTGATGCTGAGGTCTGGGGTACAATTGATCCCATCACCCAGGTAATGAACATGGCATCCAACAGTTAAAAGTTTTCCAACCTCTTCCCTCTCTCCTTCCCCCTCTGGTATTGTAACACATCATAGGCATAAACATTTCTATAGGACCTAATATAGCCTGTATATGATTAGATGTTAATTGCAGAGTATAGATATCTCATTATGTATTGTTATATTTATGGAAAAGGTAGCATCTTATAGAAACGTGGTAGATGTTAGGAAATTGTAACAATAGTGAATAATTTTTATATGCAACACAAAGTTGTGTTTATATTGTGAAATTTTCAGAGACTGCAGAAAATCTACTTTCCAAAACAATCGTGAGTATACAGAATAAAGTGAAGACTGCTGTATCTTTTCTCATAACTAGAGAGTCAACCATCTTGTAGCAAATATAGTAAGAAACCATTTACTGAACACAGATAGAAAATGATAGTGACTCTATTTTTCCACCAGGAATCAATGGAAAAGCAGAAGTTTAGAAAGTACTTTGTCAATGAAATAATATTGGGTTGAAGTTGAACTGCTTGAAGGAAAAAGCTGTCACTTTGAGATATGTACACTGAAGAAAGGTGTTTCAAAAATGATATATATAAAGTAAAAAGTACATATTCAGGAAAAAAATGAAGCTGAAATATAATGTGAAGAATTTAGCAGATCTGAGATATTGATCCTGATAACACACATTTTGGCAACATATTTTCCAAATTATCTTTTGACATATCTAGTTAGATAGATAGATAGATAGATAGATAGATAATAGATAGATAGATAGATAGATAGATAGATAGACAGATAGATAGATAGATAGATAGAGATATACATATTTGGAATTTCTATCTATCTATCTATCTACCTATCTATCTATCTACATAAAGAGAGGGAGTGGATCCAAAGAGAAATTTCAAATAAATATTCAGATGTTACTTTTTATTTATTTATTTATTGCTCAAGCTAGATCAAATGTTTGAAAATTGTTTAGTATTATTTTGCATGAAAACTGTTGCAGATCTAAAATTCCAACTCTTCTGAATTAGAATTTTACTTTTCATGTGCTTATTACAATTATTTTTCCACAATACAAATCAATTCAGTTATCTCTTTCATTTAAAAATCATCTATGCTTACTTAATGCTGATGAGGAGTATATCCTTAGTATAGCCAAAAAAGTTCTTTAGATCTTGGCTGTAGTTGATCTTTGAGGAATAGATTACAGTAATTTTCAGTCACAGTCAAATTTGCTCTAGATCATAGATTCTTTACTTCTTTGGATATGTGGCACACTCTCAAAATCAAGGACTCTTGGTAGCACATTCAAAGAAATGAAACATATTTAAAACAACACTAACATCAGCAATACTTATAGTTCAATCTTTAATGTAATATAAAGATGTCTCAAATACTCTATAAAACCTTTCACTGTCATGACACAAGTTATTTTTTCACTTTTAGCAACAAGCTGACCCACTGTACTACTTAAACTTCTATAGGTGGAGCTTGTCCTACTTAGATATGCCACTTTTTTGTCAGTACTTGATAGCATACAGATTTACAACTCTTGCTTCCAGAAAGCTTTTTCTTACCCTTTAGTGAAATAAAATCTGGAGATATGACACCCTGCCAGAACACACTTAGTGAGAACAACTATTCCAGACAAATTGAACTGCTTAGTTTGGCTTAAAAATAGATTATGTTCTTTCTCTGCCTTGAGCTATTGCTTGCGTCAATGTCCACTCCTTTATATCCTCATCCAATTAACAGAGACCTGTGGTTTGAATGAATAAATGAATGACTATTGATAGTATTTTGAGTGAAACTCATACTGAAGCAGTGAGGTAAGAAAAAAAATTAAAGTAAAAAAGTTGACCAAAATACTGTCCTGAAAGCTAAGACGTAGTTAATTTAAAGTAGTGATTGAGTGATTGTCACTGCTTTGTCACGTTGAATAATTTAGTGACTTAGAAAACACGGTTTTTCTAATAAAAATGATCACTGATCCTGCCCAAAGAATAGTGTTCATCAAAATAGTAAGAGGAAAAGTAGATTTCAAGGGATCTGGAAGGAGTATTCTGAGCATGAAGAGGAAAAATAATTCTCCACTGTTAAGGTGCACATAAGATAATTCTATTGGAAATTTTTAGAATTATTCTAATTTATTCTGCTACAGAGTCAGATACTCTTGCTGGTGTCTTGCCTCAATTTAGGAATTCATAGACTTTTGATTTTGTATACATTTTTCTTCTCAAACACTACCCATTCTTTCCACAAACTATTCCCCCATGAAGCACTAAAGATTCTGTATACCATCATTATTGAATGATAGTAGTGTATAAAATTGGGGGGAATGGCATGTTTTCTCTAGATTGCCCTTTCTCGACATGTGCTTTGATCTTTCTTTTCCATTACGGCTTCAGATTCATTTTAGACATTTCCTCAAGGCTCTCTGCTACTTTCTGTGGAAGGTTTGTTCCTTTACAAATTACTTCCAAGACTGAAGCAAAGAAGACCAAGCCAACGACCAACCTACTAACATGCATTTTAGGATAAAAAATAAGTTACATCTTACTTGGGGTAATATTCTATGTCAACCAAGAAATGGGGGAAACAAGCCTATGATCAAAATTACCCTTGAAAAATCCCTTCTGTAGCAAAAGAAATATGGAGACTTCGTTTTGTATAGACAATCTTATAAAACAATATGTTAGTATATTTTAAACATATCAAGCACTCATTAAAAGTGTGTGACCTTAAGGTTATAGATAAACACCACATTCCACAATTTTTCCATATGTAAAAATGGGTTAATAATAATAATAAATGATAGATCTCTTAAGACAATTGTGGAGATAAATTTGTTAATAGGTACAAAAACACATACAGCAATACTCAGCACACAGTGCATCCTCAACCTATTATTTAAAAATATATAATAAAGAATATCTAATGTAAAATGTAAAAAAACCACAATATTTTTATCACATGTAAACAACATAGTTAAGTCCATATGTTGGATTTTTTGTAGGCTAATACAAATCTAATGTGTTGTTAGTTGGTAGGTTAATAGAAACCTAATATGTTGCAACAATAGTGTCTTCTTAACAAATTACTCGTTTCTGAGATGGGTTTTCAAGAGAAAGAATTGATATTTATCAGCTTAGAACTGTCTCTAGGCCTGTGACTTTCTCGTTGTTACCTTTATGTGTACAGAGCACAAAAGTCCAAATTACTGCTCAGATTAGTGAAGGAACTAGAAAGTCTATGATTTGATGCTCTTTAAAGCTACATTGAAGTTGCATATTTTTTCTATCTTGTGGGTTTTCTTCTTTTCACTCTCATAATTTTTGCATATGTCCAGTTCCCTATGCTTTAATCAAACATAATTTCTCAGTGTTTTCAGTGCACAAAGGGCAGAAGCAGCTTCTTGATGAAGTGCATGGGGTTAACTGTCTCTGCTATGAATTATTTTCTTTAACAGAAGAAAAGTAACTCAATGACCTGTTTAGCATTTAGGAATAATGAAAAGCAGAGTTCTCCATGCCTCTTTCAGAACTCCCTCTGGGAGCAGATCAACGGCAAAGGGGAAAAAGAGCATTTTTATCCTAGGACATGTTTGTCAACTCTTGAGAAGTTTTCTAGCTTAGTGTAAATATTTTTAAAATTATAAGAAAAACTTTAGTGTAATGGTCTTCTCTTTTAATCTTTGCTTATCTTTTGTGGAATTATATGCCATTATATATACCGGAATTGAGCTGTTCTTACCATTTGTAGCATTAGAGTACTAGCTATAAGTAGATGTCATGTACAAATTAGGATAAGTTGAAGAAAATATTACATTTAATAAAGGAAATTTTGCAAAGTTTTAAAAGATGTGAGCAGAAATAGCAAAAGCACTAGTAATGGTGCAGTTCCCAAAGACTAATAACAATGTCTCTACTGTCATCGTTAGCCTGAAGGAGAAGAATCATCATTACCACAACCGACAGACTGGGAAGTACAGGTGGAGGAGGACACTGAATAGGAGTAGCCTCTCTGACAAGAGACCCAGTCAGCCTAAGGCAGTCCTGCATGGAGGGAGCTGGGAGCTGCACTAACCACGTAATTTGTAGGTGCTAAATGAAAATGAGGGGGCTCCTTGTTAAAAACTGTAAAGAATTTTAAGATGGTATCAGCAGATAATTAAACCAAGCAGGGAGCCCTTCTGAGTGTGAGGGGGCCCTGAGTGACTGCACAATTGTAACAAACCCACGAAGCCATTCTTAGGGAAGAGAAGAAAACAAACAAACAAACACAAAATAACACACCCAAAGCTTCACTTTCTTCTCTCAGAATCCTTTCTGATGGGGTTGTTTGTTTTGTTCTAGTATATTTGTTTGAGTTCTTTGTAGATTCTGGAAATTAGCCCTTTGTCAGATGAGTAGATTACAAAAATTTTCTCCCATTCTGTAGGTTGCCTGTTCACTCTGATTGTAGTTTCTTTTGCTGTGCAGAAGCTCTTTAGTTTAATGAGATCCCATTTGTCAATTTTGGCTTTTGCTGCCGTTGCTTTTGGTGTTTTAGACATGAAGTCCTTGCCCATGCCTATGTCCTGAATGGTACTACCTAGATTTTATTCTAGGGTTTTTATGGTAATAGGTCTAACATTTAAGGCTCTAATCCATCTTGAATTAATCTTCGTATAAGGAGTAAGGAAAGGATCCAGTTTCAGCTTTCTACTTATGGCTAGCCAATGGGGAAAGGATATGAACAGACATTTCTCAAAAGAAGACATTCATACAGCCAACAGACACATGAAAAAATGCTCATCATCACTCGCCATCAGAGAAATGCAAATCAAAACCACAATGAGATACCATCTCACACCAGTTAGAATGGCAATCATTAAAAAACCAGGAAACAACAGGTGTTGGAGAGGATGTGGAGAAACAGGAACACTTTTACACTGTTGGTGGGATTGTAAACTAGTTCAACCATTATGGAAAACAGTATGGCAATTCCTCAAGGATCTAGAACTAGATGTACCATATGACCCAGCCATCCCACTACTGGGTATATACCCAAAGGATTATAAATTATTCTACTACAAAGACACATGCACACGTATGTTTATTGCAGCACTATGCACAATAGCAAAGACTTGGAATCAACCCAAATGTCCATCAGTGACAGACTGGATTAAGAAAATGTGGCACATATACACCATGGAATACTATGCAGCCATAAAAAAGGATGAGTTTGCGTCCTTTGTAGGGACATGGATGCAGCTGGAAACCATCATTCTTAGCAAACTATCACAAGAAGAGAAAACCAAACACTGCATGTTCTCACTCATAGGTGGGAACTGAACAATGAGATCACTTGGACTCGGGAAGGGGAACATCACACACTGGGGCCTATCATGGGGAGGGCGGAGGGAGGAGGGATTGCATTGGGGAGTTATACATGATATAAATGATGAATTGATGGGTGCTGACGAGTTGATGGGTGCAGCACACCAACATGGCACAGGTATACATATGTAACAAACCTGCACGTTATGCACATGTACCCTAGAACTTAAAGTATAATAAAAAAAAAATAATAATAAAAAAATAAAAATAAATAAAAAATAAAAAAAAGAATCTTTTCTGTTGTTCCCGCTCGCTGAGTGGAGGGAGGAGCTAGAAGGCGAGAGAACCCATTTATGTAGGCAGGCCAGCATGCTGAGACAGAGTGGGAAGCGGGGATCCAGAGGAACAGAGATGACATTCAATATACCCAGTCTTTTCAATCAGCTAAAGCTGTTTATCAAATACCAGTTTAAAAATGTCAAACTCCCATTGTAAGTGGTGAAGAATTGACTTCTGTAGATCTGCTTGAAATAAACAGAAACAAAATAACATGCCTGAAGCAAAATGCAAATTAAATGTTAACAAGAGAGATAGGTAGAAGCTCATCCTGCTAAGAACAAACTGGACATGTTCATCAATTCATTGTGGCATCATAACTTCATGTTTTACAACCTCTTGTTTGTATATAACAGAACCTTTACTAACTTTGTTGTTTTCATTGTATTGTATGGAACACTAAATAATCCTTTAATATAGACACATTTATTTTGTGATCTCCTCTAACAGAGTAAGGATTAGATAACTGAATGGTGAACTTACATTTTCAAAACCATAAAGTGAGGTAAAATCAAACTTGCATAGGATAAAAAATAATCCACATGAAAACTGATGACTATCATACTGATTTGTCTTTGTACATTTCAACGTTAGCTTAGTGTTTTAGTTAAACCCATTAACATAAACTCTATAGGAAATAATCTTTTTTATTTCATAGATTATATTTTTTTGTGGAATTATGTGTTCCTGCACAGGTACTAAAAATCTGTATTTATGTGGAGATTCAGAAATACCTACTGAAAATTTAGCCTAGTGTGTAATGTTATAGCTCTTCTATCATCCTGTTGTACATATAAACTTATTATAGAATAAATGTATTTTATATAGGGTTGAGAGATTATCAAATATACACTTGGCGATAAGGTAGGAATGGTATATTTAAAATGCTGGGGAATATCTATGGTCCTGAAGCTGTCATTCATTCATTTATTCAGTTATTCAACAATTATTTATTGGATGCTTACTATGGGCAAGGCACTGTGAAAATAAATGAAGGAAAAGAGGAATAAAATTGTCCCTACCCTGTATGAAAAGAATTATTCTTCAGTGATATTAATAGAAATGTGAAAGCAAAACAAGACAAAACACCACAAGAATGGTAAAAAAAAAAAATTAGAAATATATATTAATTTTTTATTTGTTGAATACCTTCACTGCTAGAATATAAGTTTCAGAAGGGTAGAACATTTGCATTTTATTCAGTGCTGAATCTCCTGTGGATCAAATGGTATCTGGTACATACAAGGCCCTCAATAAATCATTGAATTTTTTAAAAAGTGAATGAATAAATGAAAGAGACTGTGAGATCACAGAAAGTAAGGGTTAACTACCAGTAAGACAGAGTTTAAATAATAAAATCATAAGAATGAAAAAAATAATGACAAGTAAAATTTATTGTTTACTATATGCCAGAGTGTGTGAAGTATTTTACATGCAGTTATTGATTAATCTATATCATTGTCCCATAATAGAGTACTGCTTGTTTTTTTTGCTTTATAAGTCAAAAACAAAAAACAAGAGAGGGAATAAGAAATCTGCCCAAGGTCAGATAAGGGACAGAGTCTTGTCCCAAGTAGAATATACATGTTTTGGTCTAAACCACAAGATCACCTTGTTATTGACAGAATTCTCAGAGCATCTGATAATTAATTATTAAAGGATAAGTAGTAGTAGACCTGGCAGACAGGGGGAAATTGTTGACTCTTTTAGAGAACCAAAAATTTATTAGGATACTGGAGACAGCATGCTTTTAAGAAGGCATGAGAAGAAGTGTGAAAGTATAGCTTAGACAGATTGGAAAACATATGAGGATTATCCTAAAGAATCTGTATGTTATCCCAAATGAGATAGAGTCATCAAAATATGTATTAAGGAAATAATAGAAGGAATGTTGCATGTTTACTGATTATCCATTCTTTCTAAGTTCCTCCAAATATTGTACTTTAAATAATATATCAAAAATCTGGAAAAACAGACCTTAACTTATTTAGAAACAAATTTATTTAAGTGCAAATTTATTTGTTACTCTAAATACAAATTTATTTGTCTCCCTTAATTTACTTAAACACTAACTTAGTACAATATGTTATATCATCAGATACATTGCCACAAAATTTGCACATATTTCTAAGGGGCAGAGAAAACACAAGTTAAATAATTTCTCATATTAGAATGAGAAGAACAAAGCTTAGAGAAACATGGCTGAATGCATGTTTACATTATATATTTCAGCTGGGAAATTCTTTGGTGGCATTTGATAGCACATTAAATTGAAACCCATCAAATTTCTAAAATTTACATTCATTGAAACACACTACCTATCCTCAGAGAAGGAGCAGATATTTTGTAATAATATTTCATAAAACTATCAAGAAAGCTTTTGTGCTATTTGCTGCACAGGAAATATCATCTGGTGAACAGAAAATAATTGTACCAATATTAAATAACCCATGATTCTGTCTAACAGCCAGGCCTATTAAATTCTGTAGCATCTTGCTTGCTCTATAGCAGAATTTATACATATAATAATGGGATACAGCAGAAATTATCTATCTATCGATCTGTCATCTATCCATCCATCTATCTATCATCAAAACTTCAATAAGAGAAATACACTTTCAATAAACTTTTTTATTTTGTAATGCTATTGCTCTTTTTGTTGAAAAGTGAGAAATGTTTGGAACTACTAATTTTAACTAAAAATTGCTGTGACAGGATATTTTATTATCAATTTTGTGAAGCTATAGAGATGTTTTCCATAACCCCCTTCCCTGAATTTTTGCAGCTTAGAGCTGGAGGCACAAGGGACATTTGTGAGATTTGGGAGGCAGAAATAAAGCAACAGTCCTTGATCTCTGGAGGAAATGGTAACTAGTGATGACACACAGAAACAGAAGCGCAGGCAGATTTTGGTTCATGTTTATTTTCCTCTTCTTTGCTTCTAGCTTTTCTTGAGGACCACTGACCTTGCTGACCAGTTACAGTCCAAGGCCCATTACAAGATGCTTTTGTTCTTATTGGTTCTTATCAACAGACTTATGCCTTAAATTTCTCCACCACTTCCCCTTCACATTCTCAAGTGACCTCTCACACTTACTGGCTGGTGGCTACTTTGATATTCCTCCTACCCCCTGAACAATTTGACTTCCCTAGCTTTTTCATACATATGTGAAAAAGTCAATTTCTATAACAAGAAGTTATATATACCTCTCTGAATGAACATAGACTGATACTACACATTTTTTCTAGCTAAGAATTTAGTTCACCAAATCTGTCTTGTTTGAGCCTCTCACACTTCAGCATACACTCTGGAATGTTTATCAAATTGAATAGAATGATTGGTAATTTTATTGTTTCCCTTCAATGTTGGATTTATGGTGTGTATACGTCATCATTAGGAAATCATTATGAAAATTCAACTAAGATTTTATTTGCACAGTTTTTATCTCATTAGCCTTTTTGACATCCTATGTGATCCACCTTTGTATATTCACCTTTATTCTCAAATATTTATATTCTTTTAATGAATTCCCTCTACAAATATTCAGTTGATTGGAAAAGGGGAAAGAATCAAATAATTAATTTTCCATATATAGCAATATAAATGTTGATTTCTATAAACCACAAATCCAATTTGGAAAAAAAAAAAACTTTTATCTTTTTGTAAATAGGTTAATGATTCAAATTCCATATCTTAACTATAAGTTTTAAAGCACTGAAACATGTAGCATTTTTTGACGTTGGCAATGACATTCTTTTAAACATCTCTCACAGTCTTATGGTTAAATAGATGCTCTTTGAACAACTCTGCAGATGGTACCATGGATAGAACATGCATGTGGGAGTATTGCTGTCCCTTAAATGGTAGGGAATATCTGTAAAGACTGTTATCTTCCCTTTTCCCCGCAAACTTTTCTGGTGGTAGAGGTTTGGTTGTCAGTAAGGGTAGGATTTCCTCAGAGGAAAATGCTAATAGCAGAAGTGCATTCATATATTAATTATTGGATTAGCTACAAAATAGAAAAGCTAACTCTGGAACCCAACACTGATGCATACATTTTGAAGGAGCCTGAAGTACTTTCAGGTCAGTAAAGGTCCCTGTCTATTGGTAGAAGTAAAATCAAATGCTCTCTGGAATGCAGTTTCCTTCCTTTAAATTCACAGTATTGAGCAAGACTAAGGTCAAGCAATGAGTTCACAATCAAAGTCAACAAACATGTCAAAAAGCAAGCATCTTGTGTGAGAGGCAATATAAAAACCCATAAACACCATAGAAGAAAATGTAGGCAATATCATTCAGGACATAGGCATGGGGAAAATTTTACGATAAAATCGCCAAAAACAATTGGAACAAAAGCTAAAATTGGCAAATGGAGTCTAATTAAACTAAAGAGCTTCTGCATAGCAAAAGAAGCTATCATCAAAGTGAATAGGCAACCTACAGAATGGGTGAAAATTTTTGCAGTCTATCCATCTGACAAAGGTCTAATATCCAGAATTTACAAGGAAGACACTGATGTGGCTAAAATTGTGAAAAGAGTTCAACATTACTGATCAATAGAGAAATGCAAAACAAAACCACAGTGAGATACTATCTCACACCAGTCAGAATGGTAATTACTAAAAAGTAAAGAAACAACAGATGCTGGCAAGGCTGTGGAGAAGTAGGAGAAATCAGAATGCTTTTTCACTGTTGCTGGGAATGTAAATTAGTTCAACCATTGTGGGAGACCGTGTGGCGATTCCTCAAGGATCTTGAACCAGAAATACCATTTGACCCAGCAATCCCAGTAATGGGTATATACCAAAAGAGTATAAATCATTCTATTATAAAGATGCATGTACATGTATGTTTATTGCAGCATTATTCACAAGAGCAAAGACATGGAATGAACCCAAATGCCCATCAATGATAGACTAGATAAAGAAAATGTGTATTTTCAGAGAAATAGCAACAGAAACTCAATTGCATAAGAATATTTGAAAAATAAATTGTATGCTAACAAATATTTTCTAGATGAAAAATAAAATCATTGGAAAAAATCTCAATGGCTGTTTTAACTTGTAGATTAAAAAAAACAACTGAAGAAACAATTAGAAAATTAGAAGATTGCCTCTGAGGAAATAACCCAGATTTGAACCTCTCCAAGACAAGGAGATGTAAATCAGGAAAGAATTTTGAGAGATATAGATGACAGAATAAAAGTGAATACTATTAATTTAGTTGATGTTTTAGGGTGAACAAATACAAAAACTAATTGGGGAAAAATGGCTGCAAATGTTCCAATAGTGACAGCAATGGTAATACTCATAGAAATGTTTAAATTTGTATTATAAGTAGGAAAAATGAGAAGCAATTCAGACCCAAATGCACTATACTGAAGCTTGAAAACACATAGTGAGAGAAGCTTATAAATAGACATAGAGAAAATCCAGATCAATTATAAGAGAACAATGATTAGAAAGCATATTATTTTAGCATCAGCAGTTGATAATGGAAGAAACTAGAGAGGCATTCCCACAGTATTAGAAAAATAAATGCCAACTTGGAACTGTTTACCTACTAAAAGTGTTTTACAAAAATGTGCATGAAATAAACACGACATCATTTTATATCTACTAAATTGTCCATAATTAGGAAGTCTGACAATGCCAGTATTGGAAAGAATGTACATGGATAAGAATTTACTGATTTGGGTGAATCGTACAATTTCTTTGGAAGACCTTAGTATTGTTGCATGATATTACATATTCACATATCCATTTGCCTATAAAGTGTACATGGGCACAAAAAGATAAGTACAAATTATTTATAGCAGTACTGCTAATTTTTTTAAGTAGAAAAAACCCTAAGAACCATCCACAAGATAATAAATAAATTGTGATGTGTCACAATACACTAGTACACAAGAGTGCAAACGACTAAACTACCGTTAGAGGCAACAAGACAAACACGTGAAATATAACAGTGAGGGAAAAAATGCAAGTGCCAACAACTGTATAAAATTTGATATCATGCTTATAAACCCTTCAAACAGGAACAATTCCACAATAGATTGTTTATATTTACACGTATAAGTGCTAAAACTAAAGCAAAAGCAAGAACAGAAACACAGAAAGAAAAATATAAAATAAGATATAGTTGTTCCCTTTAAAGGGCAAACATGGAGGTAGCACAAGAAAAGAGAACAGGAGTAGGTCCAAGTTATAGGTAATTTTCTCATTCTTGAACTGAGTTAATATGAATTCATTCAATTATTAATTGTTATATGTATATCCTGACACAAGGAGCTAAACTAAGATACGTGATTCTTAGGGATCTACTTCAAACTCCCTCCCTTAATGTACAGCAGGTACGTATTCGACTGATGTTTATATCTACTGAAGAGATTAGTATTTATAATACTATTATTTCATAATGAGCTAGGATGTAGCAAGAGAGCAACTAAAAGTTTGTCCGAATGATCACAGTTGGCAATAAAAGTTGAAATCATTTTCTGTTCTTGTCTTAAAACTAAGATTGGATCCAGGCCTGAGATGCTAGCTACTTATTTCTGTCTTGGACTCCAGTTGGGTCTGAGAAACCTTCCAGAAATGAACACATTTACTATGTTGAATATACAGACACTCCCTTTTAATATTCTGAGGATAGAGGAATAGGAATGAATTAGCAACAAGATTTATAATTTATTCATTGATATAATTAAAGTCAAATATTCTTGGTTCTGTAAAAAGTCTGTAAGTTTTATTTTCCTGGGGTAACTCCTCTCTGTGTGTCCTTTTCCTTTTCTCTGTGTTAGAAGGTGAATACAGGTAAATGCAGAACATTATGTAGTTCTATAATTGAGCGTACGTCAATTCACTAATAGCTTAGGTGACACTTGAAGCTTTGTGGAGAAGGGGTAAAACTTCCATAATTCCTTATATGTATAAGTGTGAGCATAAAGCTACTCTAGTGACAACAAATCTTGGGTGAGAGTAATGTCAAAAGTGAGTTAAAAATGGGATGTAGAGAACACAGGGAGACTACATGAAGTATTTGGAGCCTATTCATTCAATGACAAAACAGCATACCAATTCACTACGAGTTTCAAAATGGTTTTGATGGTTGTTGTATTGTAGATACAGGTATCATCTGAGTCTACAAAGAATAAAAGGAAAACAATAGCGAATCAATCTTCTCAGCGAGAAGTAGCATTCCTGCCTTGGCCATTTTACCAAATATATATTTATTAAAATCCACATAATTGACAAGAGTTCCCAGCCCTAAATTTACCTTAATTAGACAACATTGGAGCATCAGGACATTTTTTTTCTCATCTATAAAATGGTAATAACATATCTTCCCTATCAATGTAATTGGAATGTGATGAGGTTTTAAGTGAGCTACTCAATAAAATATAAAGCATGGTATGGCATAATTTATGACCAGTACTGGGTCTTTATCAGTTTGGGCTGGAATAATTCACTTCTTTGACAACATGATAGCACACATATTTTTATCTGCTTCTTCGTATCTGAACTCAGAACATGCTAAACATGCTAGGTTAAGTTCCTATATATCCAGAACTCAGGAAAGATGTGAGAGATCATTATTTGAGAATTGGGATAGAAATATAACAAGGTCAAAATTATAAGAATACTTCAGGAAACTAGATTCAAATTTATAAATAAACTGTCTTCCAGATATCTTTGATTTCTTTAAGTAAAAAAGAAACTTTGTGGCCACTGTCTCAACCAGGTATCTATCACTGATTCTCTTAGATAAAAAATGATTTTTATGGTTGAGAAAGAAAGCTCTAGCCAATGACTACTGGACTGACTTATGCCAAACTATAGAATAAGAAGATCTATCTATCCTTTTTAGATAGAATAGAGAGATAGATAGATAGTGTATTATTCTAGATAAAATGTTTTAGAATAGTCTATCTAAAAAGAATAGATATAGATAGATAGATAGATAGATGATAGATAGATAGATAGATAGATAGATAGATAGATAGATAGATAGATAGAATAATAAACTATAGAAAAAGGCCAGGGCAGGGATTATCCTCAAATGTTAGGTATTCCCATGAAACTCAGGAAAGCAATAGGTGTACAGTATAAAGGTATCAGAAGAAGAAATGACCTGGGTTCAAATTTGAGGTTCATTGCTTACAATTTTAAGAATTTGGACCAAGTGTTAAAACTCGGTTTTTTATGGTCTTCATCTGTTAAAGCTGGGATAATAACCATGTCACCTTTTAGGTTGCTGTGAGTATAAATAAGAAACTATAAGTAATATTATTAATTCAGTGCTTGGAATGTTGGAGTTTAACGAGAACAAACTCGGAGTTTGAAGCCAGATGGTCTTTGTTGGAATCCTGGCATTGGCACTTACCAGATGTGTGGCCCTTGGCAGTTTGCTTAACATCTCTTTGGTCCAATTACTTAAAATGTAAAAATGGCAAGGGTAATAATTGTACCTACTTCATGAAGATTAAACTAGTTAATATTTTAAACTGCTTAAAACGGTACCTAGTACTATAGCACATAGTAAGTACTAGAATAAGTTATTTTTAAATAAAATAAAAATTTCTCACTATTAGCAATACTAGGCAAATACATTTTGTATATTTTCACTGGTTCTTGGGAGCAATAGTTGAGAATGATTTGCTGATAGAATACTTGCTACCCAGAAATTCAAATTTTTCAGTTAATATTCTCTGAGAAATCAAGGGAAGAAGTTTCCACAAAGCTGAAGCCAAAGGCTATGATCTATCTGTGAATAATCACAGCTGGCTTGCCTTAAAAGGTTAGAGGATTAGAATGTTAATAATTTTGTATTTCTTAAGCAAATATGTTCAAACATGCAATGAGCAGCTGTTTCCATGGACGAATGAGCCAGTGATAAGTTTTATCTTCTAAAAGAAAAGCTATTTTTGGTCAAATGAGAGTGCAAAACAGTATTTTTAAAATGCTTTTTAATGACAGGAAACATAAATGTATTTTGCAGCTCTTTAATTCAGAAAACAGCTTGCATAATTTTTTTTTTTTTTTTTTTTTGAGACGGAGTCTTGCTCTGTCGCCCGGGCTGGAGTGCAGTGGCCGGATCTCAGCTCACTGCAAGCTCCGCCTCCCGGGTTTAGGCCATTCTCCTGCCTCAGCCTCCCGAGTAGCTGGGACTACAGACGCCCGCCACCTCGCCCGGCTAGTTTTTTGTATTTTTAGTAGAGACGGGGTTTCACCATGTTAGCCAGGATGGTCTCGATCTCCTGATCTTGTGATCCACCCGTGTCAGCCTCCCAAAGTGCTGGGATTACAGGCTTGAGCCACCGCGCCCGGCTTGCATAATTTTTTTGAACTTGAGAAGAATTGATAGAAAGCTGTTCTCAAATCCAGATTATCAATTCTTAGGGACTTTTTTTTTTTTTGTAAAGAAAAAACATAGTTTGTAGCATGATGGTGGCTGAAGTCAATACATGTAGGAGTAATCTTGGTTTATTTGTAGCAGAGTTTATCAATCAGTTTTTTCCTTTTCTTTATCACGATCCCCTTACAGCCTTTCTAGATTTTTTTTCTATTTGAAACTCTCAGGAAATTTTGATACGATCGATATATTTATGTAGTGTGTGGATATTCATGTTTTATATAGACAAGGGTAGGGATTTTTTCATATCCAGGAACCAACTGTCTTCTCAGTGGCAGCAGTATCACCCACCCTCTTTGAGAATGCTTGGTTTAAAGTGATAACTTATAAACGATGTGTCTTGGTTTCTGAATTTGGTCTAGGTCAAAGTGCCATTAGCTTCAAAAATTATATTCACTAGGTTTCTTCATTAAGAATGGTTCTATTCCAGCACTTTGGGAGGCCAAAGTGGGTGGATCACGAGGTCAGGAGATCGAGACCATCCTGGCTAACACAGTGAAACCCCATCTCTACTAAAAATACAAAAAATTAGCGGGGTGTGGTGGCCGGCGCCTGTAGTCACAGCTACTCGGGAGGCTGAGGCAGGAGAATGGCTTGAACCTGGGAGGCGGAGGTTAATGTGAGCTGAGATCGTGCCACTGCACTCCAGCCTAGGCAACAAGAGCGAAACTCCGCCTCAAAAAAAAAAAAAAAAAAAAAAAAAAATTAACCCGGTGTGGTGGTGGGTGCCTTTGATCCCAGCTACTCGGGAGGTTGAGGCAGGAGAATGGCGTGAACCTGGGGGGTGGAGCTTGCAGTGAGCAGAGATCGCGCCACTGCACTCCAGCCTGGGTGACAGAGCGATACTCCGTCTCAAATAAAAAAAAGAATGGTTCTATTTTCTTTGTTTTATTTTTTGGTTTCAAGAAACCTATTTCAGGTTTTCTTAGCCATAGGTATAGAAAATCTATGTTTAATTGAACATGGAGAAATGTTTTAATGTTTTCAAACAAATACTTTATTATACTTTAGATAAGTTTTTGTTCAGTTGCCATATATAGAAGAGGCATAAGGTATGAGTAAGTTATATGACCTCTTTATGCCTCAGTCTTCTCATCTATGAAATGGGGATAATAATAAATAATACTTACTTCATAGGGGTTGCAAAGTTTAAATGAGTTAATACATATGAAGCTCTTAGAAAAATACCTGGTAACTCTTAAGCAGTACATCTTTTATTCATTTTTATTTTTACTAAAACTAGCTTTGGAGCTTATAATATCTTATCTTATAAAGCTACATGTTTAGCTCATAATAACAATTAGGACTAGAGTCAAGACACACAGGAGTGGAGCCAAAAAAAAAAAAAAAAAATAGTTAGAAACTAAGGCAAGTCCTCTTTTGGGTGCCCACAGGGTCTCTCTCACATCTGATTCATTTTTTAATAAACAGATTATCTTAGTTTCTCTACTCACAGAACTGGCTTCTTAACCTTAAAACATACAGGTCTTTATATCTACTGTTTCCAAATTAATTTCAAATTTCTTTCAGAGGGTCTGATTGACCCAGCTCATTGGACTATCTTTTCTTCATCTAAACTTCTGTTGGTCAATGGAGTTGAGAAATGTAGAGAAAACTTGGTAGAGAGATCCAGATTTTGAGGACAAGTGACAATGAAATAGAGTTTCCTGGAGTGAACAAATACCCAAAGTTATCCTGCTACAGTTGAGTAAGAGATAACAGCCATCAAATTAACAAGATGAGGTGTTAATTTCAACTTTTTCTCAATAAATATTCTCAAGTGTAGGGTAAATTAATAATGACAAAGGAAATTGAAATGTATTAACAAGCAGTTGGAATATTTGTTAGGAAATATTTCACACAGGTCAACACTGATAGTTTAACTACCCAATGATCCTGATATCACAAAGGAATATTGCCTCTTCTGTGCAAAGCAACTGAACAATACAAATATCAAATCCATAATAAACTGATACTTTAAACACATTAAAAAACTTTTTCCATGCTTAATTAAACACAAAATAAAGTGAACCCCCAGAAATATCATGGCACTCTTTAAATACCAAGATCTTATTTTATTTTAGTGGCTGGCAAGTTGTGAGCTAGCTGTATGTGTATCTCTGTCTTCTTTAATTTTTAAAATATCCTGTATAAAATATCTACTGTGGAAATAATTTTAGGAGAAATGTGACTGAATGCTACTTGATATTTTGCATAAATTAAACATGTTTACTCTTGTGGTGGTGAAAAGATTTTACACTTGTGTTAGAATAACAACATACAGTGAAAGTTCAAAATGGTAATGTCTCAGAAACATATTGCCAGATAATGTTTTAAAATAGTCTCAAGAAATAGAAGATCTTGAAAATAAAATCTTGGTTGGGAAGGCAGCACTTTCCTTATTCACATATACTGGACGTTAAGCATCATTATATAGAAAATGTAGTTAACATCTAAACAGAATCAAGGATTGCATTGCTATTTTGTGACCTTGAGTGCTCAAACCTGGTTGGCATCAGGGTAGATTGTATAACTTCATGGGAAAAGTACTTGACTTTTAACCATCCCAGTTTACTATAACAATAGTTTAATGAAAAACAAATAGATTTTTATCATTCTGTACACGCAGTCAAGTTTATCTTTTTCCAGTTGGGATTATGCCTGGTGTAGAATTCCATTAAAGACAGAAGGGCTTTCTGTTTATAAATAGGATTGCCAGGCTAGTGGATATCAAGGTTATTCGATTGCCAATAAAAAACATTTATGCAAAATTTTACAGGTATTCTTAGACAAATGGATTTGCAATAAATACAAGTAATATAAACTCCATCAATTGTCAAAATATATGCCTAAAATATTCATGAAAATATTTACCATGAAAATCAGAACACTACAGCTTGTATAATTACAGAGATAATTCATACAACAGAACTAATAACTTTGACAATTATTTTATTCATTTAAGAAACAGTATTTTGCCAAAGTGATGATACTGATATGTGATTTTTTTTTTTTTGCAATTAACATGTTAAAGTTCATTTAGACTAGTTTTTCATGTTCTTACATGTTTTTTTTTTTTTTTAAAGGTAGTTTGCTGATAACTTATATCCTGATATTCATTGATCTAAAACTAGCCCTTAAATGTGTAATGCACTGCTTGTACAAACTCTGGTAAAATAATTTAATAATTGAAAAAACCCTGATCATCTAAAAAAGGTTTATTAATGCAGATGATAGGACTAGAGTATTCATATTCCACATACTTTCAAGAAACATAGTATTTTAGAAGTAGATGATATGTCTAGTCATTATCTTATAAAATTCATTTTTGTAGAAAAAGAAGCAATTTAGAGATCTTAAGGGTTCTTTCCTAAGAATAGACAGTTATTAGCAGAGCTCCAAGGACACCACTGACTTCTAATTACTTAGAACCAGTGTTGTCCACCACACATTTTATCTTTCTTTCATTCCATACCAACTTTCACACTACATGAAAATCACCTTCTTAAACTTTATCAATTCAAATAAACGTATTTTCACATTATCTCCTCATCTCTCATTTAATATCAGGTCTTCCTTCTCCTTTTATTTTTTAAAATGTGAAAAATTGGCAAGAAAGTAAAGCCAATTTTGCTTCTACTTACTGCTGCAAAAACATTTTTTATATTTTCTAGAAAAATTGAAGTAGGCTTTGAAGTAAGATATTTCTCAATTTTATCTGAGAAAGTTAATCTTAATGAGCATATCTGTGCCTAAGTGAAAGAAACCCCTTAAGCATAAGTGTTCAGCAGCTAAAAAAATGATTCATGACTAAAATCCACATCGTATCTTACTTTTTTGAAGTCGTTCCTTGTACTGTGTGAAACTCTAGATGGACATTTTACCAGCTTTACTGAGGCATAATTGACATATGGTAAACTGCGCATATTTAAGTTGTACTAATTAAGTTTTGACGTATGTCTATGTCTATGATGCTATCACAACAATTGAGATAATAAATATATCATCTTCCAAAGTTTCTCTGTGGCTCTTGTAATCTCTCCTCCTTTTCCCATCCCCAGCCCTCCTCATGCAACCAGTGATATGTTTTTTTGTCAATATAAATTGGTTTGAATTTTCTAGAATTCTATACAGATGGAGACATACAGTATGCTCTCTTTGTTGACTAGCTTTTTTCACTCAGCATAATTATTTTGAAATGTATCCATATCATTACTTGCATCAGTAATTCATTTCTTTTTATGACTAGTAGTATTACATTGTATAGATAACCATGATTTATTATGTACATACTGATGCAAACCCGGGTTGTTTGCATTTCTAGGCTATGAAGAAGAAAGTTCCTATCCACAAGTTTACATGCTTCACATGTTAACAAATACAAAGCCGTACACTTTTGTATGAACATAGGCTTATGTTGTCTTATACCTAGCAGTGAAATGGTATTCATATGATATGCAAATGTTTCAATTTTTTTTTTTTTTTTTTTTTTTTTTTTTTTTTTTTTTTTTTTTTTTTGAGATGGAGTCTCCCTCTGTCGCCCGCCCAGGCTGGAGTGCAGTGGCGCGATCTCGGCTCATTGCAAGCTCCGCCTCCCGGGTTCAGTCTATTCTCCTGCCAACAGACTCCGGAGTAGTTGGGACTACAGGCACCCGCCACTACGCCCGGCTAATTTTCTATTTTCAGTAGAGACGAGGTTTCACCATCTTAGCCAGGATGGTCTCAATCACCTGACCTCGTGATCCGCCTGCCTCAGCCTCCCAAGCACATGTTTAAGTTTTTAAGAAAGTACCAAAATATTTTCCAAAGTAGTTGTAGCTTTTCATATTCCCACTAGCAATGCATGACATTTTCAATTTCTCCATGTTCTTTAGTACTGTCATTTGAGTATATCCATTCTAGCAAATATTAAGTGATCTTACTGGATTTTTAATTTGTATTTTCTTAATGACTAATAATATTGAGTATCCTTGTATGTGCTTATCACTCGTTTTTACACCTTCTTTGGTGCAATAACCGTTCAAATTATTTCCCCATTTTTAAATTGAGTTGTTTCCTTATTATTATATTGCAAAAGTTCTTTATATGTTCTGCCTACGAATTATTTATCAAATGAATGATTTGCAGTTATTTTGTCCCAGATTATAACGTGTCATTTTTCTTTATGGCTTTTTGATGCACAGAAGTGTCTGTGTGTGCATTTATATATTACATATGTTGATATGCAATTGCCTCAGAAAGATTTGTTAAGAAGATTTTTTTTTTGCATTAAATTGGTTTTCACTTTTACAAAAATCAATTGATCAAAAACGTAAATATGCTTCTATACTCTCAATTTTGTTCCATTGATCTATATGCCTATTTTTCACCAATATCACACTGTATTGATTACTGTGGCTTCACAGTAAGTTTTGAAATCATACAGTATAAATTTTCCAACTTTATTTTTCTTTCTCACGTTTGTTTTAATGATTCATGGTTTGTTGCATTTCCATATGCACTTCAAAATCAGCTCGTGAAATTCTACAAAAGTCCTGCGGGGGTTTGGCAGAGATTGTAATGAATTTGTAAGTCAATTTTTAATGAGTTGCCTTTCTAACAATATTGTTGCATCTGATTCATGAAAATGAAAAGTTTCTTCATTCATTTAGATATTCTTTAATTTCTCTTGGGAATGCTTTGCATTTTTTAATGTACAAATCTTACTGGCACTTTTTTGGAAATTTATTCTTAAATACTTTATTGTTTTTAGTGTTCTTGTGAATAGAATTGTTTTTCTAATTTGTTTTTTAGATTCTTTATTGCTAGCACACAGAAAATCAAAGGATTTTTGTGTCTTGATGTTGTAGACTGTGAACTTGCTAAAGCTGTATGTTAATTCTAGTGGTTTTGTTTTGTTTAGGTTTCTTAGAATTTCCTATATGTAATAGTATGTCATCTTAAAATAAAAAGAATTGTATTTTTTTCCTTACTAATCTGGTTGCCTTTAATTTTTTCTAAATTTTTAATTAAATGATCTAGAATTTTCAGTACAATTTTGAAAAAAATATTGGAAGGAGACATGCTTGCCTTGCTCTTGATATTAGAGAGAAGGAATTCAGTTCTTTACTCTTAAGTATGTTTTCAGACTCGGATTTTTTCCTAGACTATTTTTATGAGATATATAAAATTTCCTTTTTACTTTTGTTGAAAGATTTTATTATAATGGGTGTTGGGCTTTGTTAAATAAATTTGCTGCATCAATTGAAATTATCAGGTGGTTTTTGTTCTTTATTCTACTCATGGTATGTATTACATTGGTTATAATGCTATAATGTTAATGTTACCTCAACTTCTGGCAAAAATCTCCCTTGGATATGTCATATGACCCTTTTTATACATGGCTGGTTTGGGGTTGCTTACATTTGGTTTTTTTTTTTTTTTTATCTTCACATATGGGTCTGTAATGTTCTTTTTGTGATGTCTTTGGCCTTTATATTAGTCTAATACTGCTCACCATAATCTGAGCTTGCTCAGGATTACTATTAGTATTATTTCTTTTTCATCATTAGTATCATTTATTTTTTAAACATTTGACAGAATTCATTAGTAAATTCTTTGTGCTGGACTCCTACGTATGAGAAGAGTTTTAATCAGTAAATTATTGTTTTTACTTATTTTAGGTCTACTCATTTTCATCATCTGTAACAAGTTTTGGTAATTAGTATCAATCAATGAATTTGCCTGTTTTATCAAATTGTCCAATATGATCTCCAAAATTATGCATCATAATTCCATATATCCTTTTCATTTGTAGGGTTTGTAGTAATGTAGATTCTTTCATTCTTGACTTTGATAATTCATGTCTTTCTGTTTTGTTGTTGATTAGTTTAGCTAAATATTTGTCAATTTTGTTGATCTTGTCAAATAATCAACTTTTGGTTTAATTGATTTTCTCTAGTGTTTGGTTTTATATTTCACTGATGTCTGCTATAATTTTTATTATTTTTTTCTGCTTGCTTTGGTTTAATTTAATCTTATTTTTCTAGTTTTTAAAGTGAAAGTATAGGTTATATATTAGAAATCTTCTTTTTTCTTTTCTGGTATAGACATTCAATGCTACACATTTTTTTTTCTAATCACTGCTTTAGCTGCATCTCATGGGTTTTGATCTGTTGTTTTTTTCATTTCAAACAATTAATTTTTTTATTGTTTCTTATTTGACCTATAGATTACTTAGAGGTGTGTTTAATTCCTAAATATGGAAAGATTTTCAAAAAGTTTTCTCTTATTTCTTTCTAATTGAATTCCATTATAGGCTGAGGACATACTTTGCATGATTTATGTCTCCTAAATTCATTTAAACTTGTTTTATGACCTAGTATGTGTTTCATGCAAGCTTGAAAATATTTTTGTTTCGTGATTCAGTGGAGTGTGCTACATATCATTCACATGGAATTGGTTAATAATGTCTTTCAAGTTTTTTTTATATCTTTCAATTTTCTTCCAACTATAATTGTTGAATTATCTTTTTCACCTTTCATTATTTTCAGTTTTTCATCATGTATTTTTGGGCTCCGATTTTAGGTATATATGAATTTATAATTGATTTAACTTTCCAATAAGTTGAGTCTTTTATTATTACAAAATGCTTATTTTAGTCTCTAATAAAATTATCATCTTAAAGTTAATTTTTGGCATACCAATTAAATTAACTTGTTGATTTTATTTTTAGTACATTTTTGAGTTTTTTCTTAGACAAGATATATTAATGTGCATCTGATCACAAACTAATGTTGACAAATTATTTATATTTCGTAAAATGTAGAAAATTTGCATAAGTGTAACTCAATTTCTTGTCACATGCTTTGTGCTATCATCGTCATACATATTAAATTCATGTATGTTAGAATTCCAAAAATACAGTATTCAAATTATTGTTTGGTACAATCTTGTGTCTATTAAATAAAGAAAATAAATTTTTAAAATTTATATAAGTATTGAATCTATTGAGTCTTCCATGTTAAATCAAATTCTATATATTTTTTAAATTTATACAACTATTGACTATTGAGTCTTCTATATTAAATCATATTTTATACATGATTTAATTAAAGACTAACGATGTTCTTTTTTTTTTTATTGAGTAATCACTTGCTCTCATTTCTTTGAGTCTGAGAGATTTCCTTTATTAATTATTGCAGGAAGGCCTGGCAAGAATGAATTATCTCATTTTTTAATGTATTGGGAATCTTTTTTATTTCACTTTCACTTGAGAAGTATAGTTGAATACAGAATCATTGGTTGACTTTTTTTTCCATATAGTATTTTGAATATGTCATCTCTCTCTTATTTCTGGCCTCCTTGATTATGATGAGAGTCAGATGTTAATCTTATTGTGACTTCTTTGAACATAATTTGTCCTTTTATCTTTTGAGAATTTCAAATTTTTTATTTGTCTTTCAACTCTTTGCTTCAGATATATGTATCAGTAAATAGCATTTTATCGATTACACCTTTTTTACAGCTTCTTGGATGTGTACGTGAATATTTTGTATCAGATTTAAGAAGAGTTCATCCCTATTTCTTTTTTTTTTTCCTACTCCTTTTCCTCTCTCTTCTCCATCTTGGCTCCAATTACATACATGTTGGTATACATAATGGTGTCACACAAATTTCTGAGTCTCTGCTCATTTTAAATAATTTTCCAAATCTGTTATACATATCAGATTACATAATTTCTAATGATCCATTGACAATGCCACTGTTTGTATCACCCACTGCCCTAAATTTAGTGAATATGCTTCAAACTTGACAGAGAATGTGCTATTCTTTATGGCCTATCCCAGCATTGTAAAATTCCTTCCCTACCATACTGGGGAAAACATGGATGCAGCTTCAGACAATAATACAGATTCTCACGGTTCTTACCTCAAGTTCAGAAACCTTACAAACACAAATTCTTCTTATATTGTTATCCACCTTGCCTGATGTTCAGAATGTCAAATGGTAATTTTTGTCAATTTTATAGAGTTTAAATGTTGGTATTGAGGAAGAGGATTTGTTCTCTAAAAGTCCTGCCTCTAGTTAACTTTTTGAATATTACGATGGTCATCTATAGTAGTTTTAATGTTCTTATCTGCTCATTTTAATGCCTATGCCAGTTTCAATTGATTAAAATATCTCATTATTTTACTGCTTCTTTTGATTTCTGCTAATTTTTGTTTATATACCAGACTTTATGAGTTGTACCTATTTTAGAGATGGGTATCTTTTAATTTTATTAATATAGTTGAGCTTTGTAGTTATTTGAAATACACATAGTACTTATTTGAAGTAGTTATCTGAAAATAGTTTGATCCTTCTGGGTTTTAGTTTCAATATTTGTTGTAAAATGCTTCTGAGTAATATACCTGATCCATATGGATCTGGTGAGTTTCCAGTCTGACAGATGAAAATATGTAGGCATTATTTGTAGCCCAATGCAAGTGCCCGGCACTGTTACTTCATCGTTTCAGATGTTGGGTTTTGTTTTGCTGTTTTGTTTTGTTTTTTCCAGGTCTCAGGTAGTTTCCTCATATAGGTTTGCTGATGATCACCACTCTGCTGAATACTTGAGGCTATCCTCTGCAGATATCTAGAGGTATTTCTGTGTACTCTCTCTCCTTTCCAGGATTAGGACTCCTTCCTGTGATCTCTACCCTCTTCGTTTTCTCAGGCTCTCAGGTTTGTGTCCCTAACTTAGAAAGTCTGTTGACCTCCCTCTAAGCTTCTCCTCCTTGTACCTCTGCCTATAAACTCTATCCAGGCAGTAACTGGGGGAAAATTGTAGATTTCATATCATTTATTTTTCATTAGGGAGATGCCTTTGTTGTCTAATGCCCAGTTTATGGAAAAGTGTTGCTTATGTATTTGGTATAGTATTTTGTTTGCTTCAGACATAATGATAAATTTGGTTCCTCTTACCCCATCATGAATGGAAGAGTGGAAATCCCTAACTAGTTTTTTTCAAAAGAAAATCAAAATCCCTTATTGGCTTGAACAAGTTTACATTGAAGAAGAAGATAACCTCCACCATCGTGGCCAGGGTGTGAAATTAGAATGTAAAGTGTGATCCCCATTAAATTTGATACCAATGAGCAAAAAAGAAATCAGCAGAGTAGCAGATGGTATTGTTTGCAGCTCTGGGAGAGACTTGAGGCTCATAGTTACCATCTGCCTGCACGGCATTTTCTCAAACTTAGTATTTAGCAAAGTTTATTGCTGCTAAGCTTACAAGCATTATGAGATAGAGTATCAAAGTCCTTCATTTTGCCATATTTTAATTAAAAGAAATATATATCATGTGTTAGATAGTTATAGAAGCTATGTGAAATATAACTACCACTGCCCATTACTCTTTTTAATAGTCTCTGAGGTTTTTTTACAAGTTGAATACTTTCTGTCTTTTTCAAAAAGAGACATAAGTTATACAACACTCTTTTAAGAGGTCTCTGGGATCCATTGTCAGGCTTCGTGCAAATTTGTACATAAATGCTACCCCTGAACACCTTTATTAAACCTAACTCTTCATCGTTAGTGAAGTTCTCATGAATGCAGTTGGTGTTTTCTTTTATAGATCATAAAATGCTGATGGTTATATATTTTATATTCCCAGAAACACATGTTTAGTTAATTTCAGAGCATTCATTGGCTAAAAGAATCATAACTACACATACTGAAGTTGAATCAATTGTTAGAGAAATTTTGTGAAATATAGTAAGGGATAACTAATGTCAGCTTTAGACAGAGTTGCAAAATAGCACATCTAATCTATGGATCTATTCCACAACTTGCATAATTCCCATTCAGTGTATCAGGTTGAAACATAAGAAGGTGCCATTTTGTGGGTTAAAACTGGTCAAATTGCAACCTTATACAGTTCAAACTAAGACTCAAGATGATTCTGATTACCATCTTTGCCAACACTGAGATGATGCTCTGGTAATGATTTCCAGAAAAAGAAAACATAGATATTTCTTTACCATTATTGCTTTTAATATAAAAATGCAGTGACTACTTTAGTAATCAATACTTTGTTTCCGTAATATTTCTGATTATACAATCTTAATGTGAACTGAATAAAATATGTCATGAATTCCAACTAAATTTGTTGGCTCAAAAATGTATTTCAAGTGATTTGTAAATTCATACACAGGAATAAAAATATGAGAATAACTAAGATAATTTGGAAAATATTAAGGGCAGGGTCTTTGGCCTAGTTCAAAACTATAATTAAAATTGTTCATGTAATACAATGAGGAGGAGATTGCCAATTTTTTAAATAGGTTTGCTATTTCATAGATGTGTTGTGCTAGGTATAATTCTTCACATTTCTGTGTTATGGACATTTTTAAAATCAATACATTGAAGATAATATTAGTGCTTATTTCTAAGAGATGTTGTAAGGGTTGAATGAGTCAATGCATGTAAAACATTTTAAAATCCCTTAGACATACTGAAAGCTTAATAAATGTTGGTTATTGTTGTCACTATTGTTATTTTAGGTGAATATTCAGTATTTAGGAGTCCTACTGCATGGATTTATATCCTGGCTTGGTGATCTTTTCTGTGTCTCAGTTGTCTCATTAGAAAAATGCAGATAAAAGTATTACTTATTTCACAGAGATGCTGTATCAGCTTGTTTGCATTGCTATAAAGGAATACCTGAGGCTGGGTAATTTATAAAGAACAAAGGTTTCATTGGCTCACGGTTCTGCAGGCTGTGTAAGGATGACTGTAGCATCTGCTCCTGGTGAGGGCTTCAGGAAGCTTCCAATCATGGCAGAGGTAAAGGGGGAGCAAGCATGTCACGTGGCAACGCAGAGGCAAGATAGAGAGAAGGGTGGGGGTGTCCCAGAATCTTAAACAACCAGATCACAAAGCAACTCACTTATCACCAAGGGCATGGTGGTAAACCATCCATGAGGGATCCACCCCCATAATCCAGTCACCTCCCACCAGACCCAACTTCTAACATTGGGAATCACATTTCAACATGAGATTTGGAGGGGACAAACATCCAAACCATATCAGTTGCTATGGGGATTAAATGAGTTATTGATGTAAATTACTGAAAGAAGTGACTCAGTAAAATCCTCACTAATGTTAGCTCTAATTGTTACTATTTTCTTTATCATTGTTATCTCTTAACATGGCGTAGGTAAATATTAATGAAACAGAGTAGAAAGAGATGAAGCAAACAGATTTATATATGATATTATTAGAGGATGACATTATAATTTGAAGTCAATGGAAAAAAGATGATGCCCAGGAAAGTGAACAACAATCACAGGAAAATAATCAGCATCATTATTAATGAAAGAAATGTTTAAAAGCCAGTGCCATATGTTTTATGATAAAATTGGCAAAAAAGAAAATATATATTATACCCAGTATATCAGTTTGCTAGGGCTTCCATAACAATCTGCCACAGACAGTATGAGCTAAACAACAGAAATATTTTCTCACAGTTATGGAGCCTAAAAGTTTGAGATCACGGTGTTGGAAGGGCTGGTTCCTTCTGTGGGCCATGAGGGAAAGCTGTGTTCCAGATGTTTCTCCTTGGCTTATACATTGCTATCTTCTTCCTGTGTCTTTATATTATTTTCCCTCTATACATGTGTGTATCCAAATTTTCTAATCTTATAAAGACACCCGTCATATTGAATGAGGGTCCATCTTAACGGCCTCATTTTAACTTAAATACCTCTTTAAAGACCCTATCTCCAAATACGGTCACATTGTGAGTACTGGGGGGTTAGGGCTTTAACATATTAATTTTGTGGGCAGACGTGATCCAAGTCATAACACCCAGCTTTTGACAAGGTGAGAAATGAATATTTTCATACCCTGGAAGTCTAAGTTACTACAACCTTTAAAAACAATAATTTGGAAATTTGCATCAAGAATATTATAATGCACTCACTTTGGCCATACATTTTTATTGCTAATAATTTGTACTAGAAAAATTTAGTAACAAGATGTCATTGCTGTATAATTCATATTGGCAAAAATGGAAATAAGATCAGTGTGTAAAATATGGATTTTTTTTTCAAAATTACGACCTGTTCACACAATAGGATAATTTATGAGCATTAAATTGAAAATGAGTATTCAGTGATACAGACTGATGTGGGCAGTATCTAGGTAAAGGGGAAAATATGTTAATAGTCGTATTTACTTTTGATAGTATAAATGTAATTCAAGTGAGGTGTACACAAATGCAAACTCTTGAATTGCCATAGAAAGGTTTATAGAAAATTTAACATGAGAAGATATACTTTTTGAGAATTGTCTTGATTATTTAGGATAAGTGGAAGTTTTGAATGCCTTTGAATTTGAAGACTGCAACAAGAGGAATCTCAGACAATTGGGTGAGGGACATCATACTTGCTCTGCAAATGAGATTAGCCACATAGGTATCTCTGAGAATTTGGAAATAAGGACTGTAGCCTTTGAGACTTCTTCATAAAGGTGGGCAAAAAGATACCCTATTGTTGCTTTATTTGTGACTTTTCTGATAACCAGTGCGAGAAGTACCTCTTCATATAACTACTGGCATTTTGTTGCCCATCTATGTTAATTGCTTGTTTATATCCACAGCCAAATTCTTTTTGAATCCCCGTTATTTCTCATAACCTAAATAGTAATATCTTGTATTTATTAATTCTTTCAGGCTCTTGACAGTCAGTTATTACTATTTTTCATCTGGGGTCTTTAAGCAGAATTTCCTAATTCTTAATTAATCAAATCTTCATTTAATAGATTTCTAAATCTTTACTTATGTAGCAATATAGAAAAAGCATTTTTGAAGAGAGCAACATTTTATTGTTTATTTGAAAATTGTATTTGAAATGTTGTTTTTGTCACTGCATACAACAGTGTGAGCCAGATAGAAGGCATGGTAGCCATGCCATTCTACTCTATATAAAATGGACCCTTATGAAATGAATAAAATGACTTTTGAACGTGCTTTGAGAGTGTGGAAAAACTCAGACTTGGGCAACTCGGCCTTTTATACTTAATGTCATAGAGAACTTCTCTGTTATTCTAATATTCTGATTTGTTCTTTCTTGTTTTCATCTTTTGAGTTCTTTGCTCTTTTGGACATGTTATAGAACTCCTCAGGGAAGGATATAACAAGATTACAAACTTTGTTTTAGTTGATAACTACAGAGATAATAACGTATATAATTCATGCTCTTTAATATTACTATAGGTGTTCCTTACTCTAAAGAGAGAGACTTGCTATACCTCGTCCTTTGTCAGAGCCACTTGTCCTAGAGCCTCGCCCAAGTCTATTCATAGAAAACTTCAAAGTTATACTTTTTCTATCTATCTCCTAATTCTATCTATGCCCTAATCAAATCTCTTGAATTCCCAGAACTCTCTATTGAAAAAGTAATGTAATAAAATAATTTATGATGTTATTTTAGACTAACAGGTTAATATTGTAGTACTCTTAAGGTAATTTATCTTTATGTTGAACTTATGATTGACAGATTAATTTGAGTAAAGTACACATACTTTAAAGGAAAACAAAGTATTTTGTGAAATCATGAAACCTAAATTGTTTTTATTTAAATACCACTTAACTATGCACAGACATCACCTGGACATAAAGTTTTACTGCTGGGCTTCAAATTTCATTTATACATTAAATATAAGCCAGAGTACAAGGCAATGGAAATTTAAATTTCAAATATTATTAAATTACTTAATAAATAATTTAGTTTTCTAGAAATTAAGTCAATGCCCACAATATGGGCAACTATGCTTCTGCATTTTAGGCTCTTGGGTTTTGTTTCAACAATAGTGTTCAATAGCATAATTTGTGATTGTGGACTCATATCTCCCATTACTTTTCTGAATGTGAACTTCTATAATATCTGTTTGTACTATTTGCTATGTGTTCATTAATTCACTTGTTTAATGAATTAAATTGATTAGTCTTCTTTTGATTAGTCCATGGCAAGTATAATTGTATTACTTGACATCAATGTTATTGTAGATAAAAACACAGAGTTATTAACATTTCTTAACAGTACTTGACGATTATTGAGATAATCTAGGTGGTATCTATATTACTTTTTAAATTGTCAATATAAAAACATAAAACATTCTCTCAAACAGCTGGAAGACCTCTAGAAATACATTTGCTGGTTGCTAGAATCAGTGACTAAATCACAAACATCCTTTCCTTACTTACTCTGGAGGTATAGATTAATGGTGGATCACACTTTAGACAAAGATACCCCTTCTCCAATTTGCTTGGGATTCACAGGAGATGAATAAAAGTATTGAGATACCGATATAAAATATCGATTTCTTATTCAGCTGAGAAACAGACAAACACTCAAATTGGCCTTTGTTTTTTTTTTTTTTTTTGCCAAATAAAATTTATGAACAGAGACATTTCTACATTAGAAGATTAACATTTTTAAAAATTGCATAATCTTTCTAGAAAAGACATCTGGCATTCTCACGCTTCTCTCTCTCTCTCTTTCTCTGTGTGTGTGTGTCTTACTTACTCTGTTTTCACATGTCTATGTGGATTTATACATTTTTCAATGTTTGTATTTTCTCCTTTCACCAAAGCACAGTGAAAAATATGCCACAGATTAGCATTAGTCTTTGAGACCTATTAACAAACATATTATTATTCTACCTGTATTTAACATACACGTTTTAAGGAAATTATTGTAATTCAGGACCACGGAAGACTGTATAACTTAATCACCCCATCCTCAGTCCTAAGAAGGATTTGACACAGATATCCCAAAAATCAATACATTCTTCATTTCTCAAATCTCTAGGACAAATGTGAACCAAAACTACCATATTTACTGATCGAACATAGCAGTTGTTTTGGAGGTTGTGGGGCTAAATATGTAGAAACACACAGTAGCAAAAAAAGATTGTTTAAGAAAAAAATATTTAAGTATTTCTTATTCCCGTATTGTATCTGGCTGCTTTTTAGAGACCATCCAGGTCTGCTGACTACTGAGTCTGGCCCCTCTTTGAAACCAGATGCAAATCCTTGACAATCTCATTCTTTCTTTATGCTCTGTAAAATCTTCCTGATTCCACTAGAAATATTCTGTAGGCTGTACCCTGTTTTCATATCATGGTATCATTCCCCAAAGGAAGAATAGGGCAACAATTGGAATAAAAAAGAGAGATAGTAAATGGCAGTGAGGCCAGAAAGGGGCAGCATCACCAATTTTTGGATGATCAAAAGTACAATTCACCTCAATTTTTAGTACAAGTCATGATTTTTATGAAAACAAATGATGATCATTTTTAATATTTTATTGGTTACATTTTCTACATTGAAGGTAGTTAGATAAACAAGCTGATGTTTTATTTTCAGTGAATAAATATTATACACATTTTCCCCTTTAATTTTTGAATAAACATTAATCTGAACTTTTGTATAATACCTGTAAGTATATGAGCTAAGGCAGCCTGGTTAAGAAAAAATTACTTGTTTTAGAGAGTAGGCAATTTTATTATCTGTTTTACAGAACATATAACTGTATCTATTTCTAAATAAAGCAATCAGGGTCTTAGCTACTATAGTAAATATGTAATACACTACCTTATTTTAAAATGAAATTAAGACATTTTATTTGCTTCCTTTGCAAAATCAGCATCATTCATGCCTTAAAGATGTACTTAAAATATTTTTGAAAAAAAAGCTATAAATCTGAGAACAAATACTTTAAAGGAAACATAAGGCCATTTCAGTTAAATCAAGCTAAAAATATCCATTCTTTGTAAAGTAATATTTATGATTTATTTTGTTTCCTCTTCCATGTAGTAACCTTTAGGAAGCCATGATAATCCATTTCTCTGGTAATTTTAATTCCTACAGTAGATCTGCTCCCATTATTTTAGACATAATGTAGGTATTTGCATATTGCTATTACTTTTCTCACGTACACAAAGAAATAAATGTGAAATAATAATATACACTCCCGATTTCTATGCCACTAAAGTTCTGTATGTTTGAATAACTACTTTTTAGGCCCAGTACGGATATGCAAAGATTTTCGAGCATATTTTTGTGTCAACTCTTATCTATGGATTTCTGAATTAGGAATGAGAGTGAGAACTTTGCCCAGTCTTTCTGGTGTCCTAAGTATTGCTCTTTTGACATGTTTTCAATATTCAAAGGTTATATTCAAAGAGAAAAAAGAAGAGTGGTGGTGATTACAGAAGCTGCAAGTAAGAAAATAAATAAATAAATTTACTTTAACCTAGTATTTCTACTCTAGGAATTTATATTATCAAGGCAGTCAGAGATATATGAACAAAGAAGTCTCTGGGAGATATTCCAGCTTTACTTACACTTACAAATAATTAGAACAATGTATAATGTGTGTAAATAGCCATGGGAAATTTAAAAAATAAATTATAACGTTCTTCCATGTTAGAATACTAAAATTAATGGTGTGTAAGTGTATACTTAGGCATTTATAACTGAAAAAAAAAAAAAGCAGAGACAAAGTGGTTTGGGTAATAGATGCTAAGAGAGATGGAGAGAAACACAGAGACACAGAAAATATCAAACTTGTTCAGAATGAAATGTTAATAGTCATTCCTCTGTGTGGTGGAATTATGTATGACTTTTCTTTATCCTTTTGGCACTCTGTATTATGTTTAGGAATGTATATAATCCTTTAAAAATTCTCTTACAGAACAAGATAGGTAACTGCCACGAATTAGCTACATAGATCAACTACAATAAACTTGATGTATTGCCATCATCAAACATTTGCCAAGAGCTCTTAATATGTAAGACATTTAACTAGATGGTCATAATTGCTCAATCTTTGTGTTTCTGTACTTGAATACCTAATGAAAGAGAAATCAGGACATAACATGGAATGGCATCTTACTTTTACTTTTGTCTCTCCCTCACTCTCTCTCTCTCACACACACACGCGCGCGCACACACACACACACACGAGGCTAAATAATTCCCTTAAATAAAAATATCTCACAATAAACTATCATTTTAATCATAAACCTATGACAAGTGTGAAAACTCTACCAAGAAGCTACTGTTAATGTCCAGTTAATTGATCTCTGACAAACATATGGCTAAAGTAACTTATGGAGAAGATACAGAAATTCAACCCAGTTTGATCATGCTGACTAAAATCATTAGGTTACCACTCTATGGTTTTAGCAGCCTGAATGTCGAAATCCTTTAAATTGAAGTGTATTCTGAATAATCCAAATAGAAATCATCTATTTTTACAAACGTGAAAAGTAGAGTGGTCTCAGTTTTGTTAAAAGACTCTGAATTAATCTCGAGTGTACAGCATTTATATTCCAAATCATACCCTCATTTAAAATTGTCTTCTTCTATAAAATAAAGCCATTCTTAATTGTAGTATGGCTTTGTTTTCCCAAATCGTGTAAATTCCTGAATTGCAATGGCTCATCAAGCATTTTCTGTAAAAGGATAGATAGTAAATGTTTTAGGCTTTGTAGGCCATATGGTCTCTATTGCAATTATTCAACTTGCTGCAGCAGCACAGAAGCAGCCACAGATAATATATGAGTGTCTGTCTGTACAGTCATGCTCAGTTTTACATAGGATCTGCCTTCACCAGCCCACTGATTCAAATGTTAATCTCTTTTGGCAACACCCACACAGACACACCCAGGATTAATACTTTGTATCCCTCAATCCAATCAAGTTGACACTCAGTATTAACCATCAAGTGTAGACTGTGTTCCAATAAATTTTATTTATAAAATGGACAGCAAGCTATATTTGACCTGTGGACTAAAGATCGCAAACCCAATCTAGATACTTGATTTAATTGTCTACTTTATGACACTGGCTTATATTTAGTTTGGTACTAACTGTACAGATGCCTAAATAAACAACTGATGGGAGGTTATGAACATTAAAGAACAAAATCAAGAGTTACACAGTTTATATGAATATAGATGTTCATTCAAAATCCTCCTTAATTTGACAGAGATTAGAATAATGAATTAGCCATAATTTGCTGGACTTTGATCCATTCTCAAGCCACTCTCAACACATTTACTGTGTAGACTGAAAGAAAGTTGTTTAATTTTTATCACATATCAGAGGTATTATCTCATTTGTAATCTTTACACCAATGCTGGCATATGTATTTTTATTGTTCCCATCTAAACTGAGATTCATCAAAGTTAAGTAATTCATAAAATGGAAAAGAAAATGTTGGACCTACATTATAAATAAGTGCTTTTTATTGTGGTTGTATGGGAGAGTCAATTCTCGAATTAAATCTGTGGGCCCTCTGACTTCGGTACATGTAATTTACAGTTTTATACAGTTGGACAAATAATAGTAAGTTTGAATACATCATACATTATATTAATTAATGGAGTGTTAAAAACCTTTTGTTCTGTAGACCATTGTATTAGTCAGGGTTCTCTTAGAGGGACAGAAGTAATAGGATATATATATATACACACACACACACACACACACACAGATACACACATACATGCACACACACATATACACATATGTACATATATAGGATAATAGGACGTATATAGGATAATAGGATATAAATAGGATATCCTATATATAGGATATATATATATATATATATCTCCTATTAGTTCTGTCCCTCTAAGAGTACCCTGACTAATACAATGGTCTAAAGAGCAAAAGGTTTTTTAACACTTCATTAACTAATATAATATATACATACATATATACACACATATATATAATATATCAAAAGAGTTTATTAAGTACTAACTTACATGATCTCAAGGTCATGCAATAGGCTGTCTACAAGCCAAGGGGCAAGGAGACCCAGTCCGAGTCCCAAAACTGAAGAAGTTGGAATCTGATGCTCGAGGGCAGGAAGCATCCAGCGTGGGAGAAAGATGTAGACTGAGAGGCTGGGCCTGTCTCTCTCTCCTTTTCACTTTTTTCTGCCTGCTTTATATTTGCTGGAAGTTGATTAAATTGACCTCCCAAATTAAGGTTGGATCTGCCTTCACCAGCCCACTGATTCAAATGTTAATCTCTTTTGGCAACACCCACACAGACACACCCAGGATTAATACTTTGTATCCCTCAATCCAATCAAGTTGACACTCAGTATTAACCATCAACATCCTGTCTATTATTAAATAATAAAAACTGGAACTTGTCTGGCTAACTCATTCATTAGCTGGACATCTGCAAATTACTTTCTGAATAACTTACATTGCAACTTTATTCTTCTTTCTAAAACATTCATATATTTCGCATATTTGTAAGAATGTTATTTGAGCTAAGAATAACAGGTTTCTCCTCACCTCTTCTTAGAAAAACTATTAAACTGTATTTCATAAAATAAATTAATAATATCTATGTTGTGTTTCTAAACTTTTTGGATTGGGGATGTTTGCCATTCTAAAGCCTTTACTCAGCTATCTTCCCAAGTAAACTAGCAAGAAAATGCAAATGGCATGAAACCTAAATGTTAGAATGCGTGTGCTCTCATTCCGCTTCATTAACAGCATAGCAGAACTGTATTTCAGTGAAATTCTGTTTTAATTAAGTTTTAGTAAACATCTCCTGGAAAAGCTAAATGCCATTGATAACATTTCTGTTTTTAGGAAATGCAATATACTGAGCTCTTATATCAGCCTTGACTCTTATTTATTTATTCAACATGATTACCAAGTCCCTTATCTCAGCTAGGCACTATGTATTAATCTATTTTCACATAATAACATGGTAAGTTCAATAACAAATTTTGAAAGTATAGAACAGAAGGCAGAAAGAAGACTTTAATTTAGACTGGGGTATCAGGGACAGATTTCTAGATGAAGTGCTGCCAGAGTTCTCTGAATCAATGAGTATATTGGCTGGGTGAGATAAGAAGTGATAAATTAGGAAAGGCAATAGCAAAGGGAGCAGAATGAGCCAGAGTTTAGCAAGAGTTTCCACTCACTCCCTGAGAGACGAAATGTGGGCCCAGAGGAAGGGTCTCTAGGAAATGGTACATTTAGGGATAGAGGTGTTGGGTTGGATAGCAAGGTGGGGTGATGACTCTGTAATAGCCACAAAGATAGACAGGTTCTGGTGGCAAAATGGACAGCATATTGAAAGGAACTTCTTTTCTTTTGTCAGGAGTGTAGGGAATTCTAGAAAAATATAAACTCCATGGTTGAGGCCGTTGCATTTTATGTAGATTACCAATGCCAGAGTTCAAGTCTGCTTCCATTGAAGAGTCAAGTAATTTTGTCCTGAAAGCAGGAAAAGCTGCATAATGTAGCTTTCTCAATTTTTCTTTATTATAAATATTTATAATTTACCTATTTTATTTAAAGGTACACTTTATAACTAAGACCATCTTCATGAAGAATTTCTGTTTAGTTTTCAGATGTAAGACAAATTTACTGACACTAAATCTTCCTATAATGACTAAATTGGCAGGGGAGGTAAAGCAGCAAAAGATATTTAAGGTACGAATTTAATCCCATCTCACAATATTTGGGTATGAATTTTGTGTATGGCATTCTACATTACATTACATATACATATACATCTATATTACATTACATCTACATTACACTACATCTACATTACATTATATTAATTATACATTAATTAATGTAATCCTAATAGGAACCAAATGAGGCAGAAAAAAATATACCCACTTTACGTGTAAGGAAACTGAGACTTAGGTTAACTAAATTCTCTAGCCTTATATAGCTAGATGATTAAACAACATTTAAACTCTTTTGCGTTTTGTTGTACTTTAATATCTTAGTAGAGATAAATTCCAGAGCAATAATATGAGTCACAAAAGATTACAGGTACCTCTCTTAAAGCCACAATATAATTTATCTACGTTACTATTTGAAGGTAGAGTCCCTACGAACACTGTTTCTAGAGTCCCTACGCTGTTCCATATATATTAATTAGAAAAATCCTACTACGTGACAGATTGGATAATTCAGAAATTAAAACAAATAATCAGTGTGCTCATCGACCATTTTAGAGTAAGTTTAAAATTCCAAACAAAGTAGCAGGAAAAAAGACAAACTGATGCAAACAAATCAAAACTGAAAAGGGGGATATGGTTATATTTCAGTAAAGTACTCAGTATGAAAATTGTTCATAAAATGATTTCGTTAGTGTGAATTTAGTTTGTTTTGGCTAAACTGGAATCCAGCCAGGACTCAGGATAGGACTCCAGAAGAAATGAGTTAGAGAAGAAAATGAGTTAGAAAAAGGAAGGAAGGGAACATAGAAGACCAACAAGGATTAGGGGCCTCCTACCAACACTATGTAGTTTGTGTTCAGTGGGGCTGTGTTAATTTTCTGTGGCTGGTGTAGCAAGTAACCACCAATGTGGTGGCTTAAACAATGGAAATTTATTCTCTCACAGTTCTGGAGACCAGAACTTCAAAATCAGTATCACTGGGTTGAAATCAAAGTGTCAGCAGGGCCTCACTTCTTCCAGACACTCTAGGGGGTTATTTGTTCTTGTACCTTCCTGTTTCTTCTCACTGCTGAAATTCCTCAGCTTGTGACCACATCACTTCAACAAATGTGACTGTGGCCTTCTCTTCTTCTATGTGGTCCAATCACCTTACGCCTTCCTCTTTAAAGGATAAATTTGATTTTGTTTAGGATCCATCCAAATAATAGAGGATATATTTTGTCATATGAGCAACAGATTCCAGGTATTAGGTTGTGGATATCTTTTGGGGGCTGTTATTCAGCATATCACAAGGACATAGTTTAGAATACTACTTATATCTACACTTGGGTTCTCTGAGATCTAAATAGCAAACACTAATTTCTCAATTAGGAAAAAGAATAGGTAGTGAAAGAATATTAATGTGATTTATTGACTGGAAAAAAAGAAAAAAAATGACTATGTTTGGAAATAACCAAGGATTCTTGGGCAAGTCAGGTACCACTAAACTTCTCAGCTTTCAGTGCTACTGCTACTTCCCTTCGAGTGATGGTTTTATTCTCCAAAACATTTTCTAGATGTCATGAACTGGGTTCCCCTAGAAGCCAACCTATTTACATAGTAGTTTATTTGTATTGCACGTGGATTTTTGGGAATACTTTTCCAGGAGGCTCTTGTAGGAGACTGAAGGGGACATAACAAATCAAAGCAAAACAAAACACTTTAAAAAAAACAGGGAAGAAAGTAAATTTTAAAAAGTGTATATAACTAAGTTGTACTAAAGATGTAGGAGGTGATGTAGAATCTATAGCATTATGTTATCTCAAACAAAGAGTGAGGAAGTTAGGGCCAGCTCCTGTTAGTTGTTAGTGAGGACTGCTTTCATAGAAGGTTAACTATTCATCATTTTCAAACTGCTATGCATGGGCACAGAGAGGGCTCTAGTGGACAAAACAATCTACGGGCAAAGAAGCCCAGTGTTATCAAATGGAGGATGGGCCAGTGTGCAGGGAAATAGTAATTGCTAAGCAGAGGTCGGTGCAATATTGACATTATCTACAATACTATATCTACAGCTATTGCCAGTTTTGGGTGTCACATTACTCGTACTTTTGCCATCTAAGTGAAAGTGGCTCTTACTCCAGTTCAAATTTTAAAAATCTAAGAAAAGAGTCTATTAGAGCTGACATGTGTCAATACTTGAATAAATTCCCATGAGTTACGGAAAGGCGTTCTTGAACAGAAGAGACAACTCCATCAGGCTACATGTTCTGGACTTGGGAGAAGCAGTTTATAACTAAAGGTATATGATATTATCAGAAGAGAACCAGTTTGCTTTTGTCTGTTTTGTTTCCAGGCAATAAAAAGAAGGTCAATATAGTGAATGGGGCACAAAATTCAGGTAAGTTAGCCTTCATGGGGAAATCTCACAACTCACTGTGATTTATCTAACTTAATACTAGTTTGCAGGTAGCATTTGAGCACATATAAAATGGGCTATCAGAGAAGAGCAAGATGAGGACTAGTCAAGTTGTGAGGATTCTAGGAAAACAGCTGGCATCAATTGAGTTCCAGTGAACTGAAATACAATCATAATTTTAGCCACAGGTCTAGTTACAATGATTAGGCAAACATGGCACTTCTGTAAACCCTTACTATGACTGGGTGAACATGACATTGAGATAGACTCACCACACACATACCATATAGTGGAGTAAGAACAGAATTGGTAATTTCAAGTACTACCACTTGTGATGAGAAAGCTTACGTTGTCCTAGTTAGGTGAAAATTAGTTTAAGTCCTTGCCCATGATTTGGAGCCCTCAGTTTCTCCAGCCATAAAAACTTAGAAGAAGTAAGAATTAATACTCCCTGTAACAATGCGGCTAAATATCATCTTTCTACTATATTTTTATTAGAGAATTATTTATAATAAGTTCAATTTCAAAACTATTGTGACCTTAATATTCATTTTAAATAGGCTACCGCGGATTCCAGAATCTGAGAAGATAGTTGTGGGTATTACAACACCCCTAATCTAGTTTTAATTATTTTTGACAGAAGGAAAAAATGAGGACTGAATGAATTTTCATTTATCCTTTTGTAACTGCACATATGCAGTCTGTGTAAGGGCAATATTATAGGGTTTTGCTTTTCTGTAGAAATATTAAGATCTGCTACCTTTATATTTTATTTTCATGCTTCTAGTTTTTGCTATAGAACTTTAATGTTCATGCCTTAGTTTCACAGGATTAAATATTAAACAATATCACTAACTAGATATGGTACATTTACTTTCCAAGTAATTGGATTGTGGATGAACCTGCTGCTCCTGTTCATTAGTCTGTAACTTCATAAGACTTTAACTCTATTCTCCTTTTACAACACTGCAATTTGGAAAGTTTCCATAGAGCTGAAAGCAGCTGAAAATAGTTGGATATGGCCTTACATTGCTTTTGGAATGCGGATATCATGTTCATCAACAAACGTGTCATACAATCAGTGTGGAACTCTTACATATAGCATGCCAAATCATTCAAAATTTCCCACCAAAACATTCATGTTACTATTAGTAATTTAATACTAGTTTTACTTTATTTTAAACATTAGTTTCCACCTTATTGTTATAGTGATATATACTTATTGCAGAAAATGTGAAAAATTGAAGCAAATAAAATTATCTTTATTTAGAGATTATCATTGCTAATATTCTCTTGTTTCTATGTATATTTTAATGAAGTTTTTATAATTTTATAAATATATAATACATTCTGTACTCCTTTTAGCAGTATATTATGAGAATTTTCTATATCTTTAAAATTTTTCATAAGTGTATTTTATAATAGTGCCTACTCTTTATTTTTATAGATGCACCATGATATAATCATTCATTGCAGGACATTTGGATTGCTTCCAGTTGTTTGCTGCCATAAATAATGGCATGATAAAATCTCTGTACATTAATCTTTGTCCTCATTTCTCATAATTTCCTTAGGAGAGATTCCCAGAAATGGAATTGCTGGGTCTAAAAGAATGAATATGCTTAAGGTCTTTGATATATTTCCAAATTTGCTTCCGTAAGCCTTTGTGAATTTGTAGACCCACCATTAGTTTATAACCAGGCCTGTCTCACTCACTGAGTTCTATCAGATTTGTATGTTAAAAAGTGTTTTAATTAACTGCCCAGTACCATTGTAATATTTGATAAAGTTATTATACCATCACTAGATAGAAAAATATGCATTTCATTGCAATTAAAATTATGCATATTATGTTGCAACATTAAACTTATTGATGATACACTATTAAGTAAACCACATGATGTGAAATGGAATATACTCTATCATTGCAAATATTCAAATAGGTATGCATATAGAAATTATTGGACAAAGGTGATGACCGATAAAAATGAAAATAATAATAGATTACCTTAATAAGTGACAGCTTACTGTGTAGTTAATGTACAACAGTATAATGTTAAGTGCTTAAAATTCATGATTATGTTTTATTTTATAATGGTTATATGAAGGAGTCCTGATGCTCGAAGATTCTATACAAAAGTCTCATAATCATACAGGATTTCAGTATGGTTCTGGAATTTATACTCAGGTTGCTGGCTTCAAATCCTAATTAGGGTAGTAAACTTTCATTTAAATCTCTTAAACATTTTTCTCTCTTCTAAACCTTGTAAAATGCTGTTGAATTTTCTTTATAGCAGAGCAATGTAAAATGGTACATTTAAGAGAAACCACAATGAATAAGCTTCCTATAATATCTTAGAAAAGAAACAAGTCACTAAGAACCAAATAAAGGATCTACACGTACATTATACTAAATAGAAAATAAAATATTTGGAAAAACATGAAATAACAATATTTGACCTAACCGTTACTCAGTGAAATTCAGGCAAAGCAATAAAATAGCATTCGTTCAAGCTAATCTGAGGATGAAGAATCACTAAACTTTGCCCAGGATTCACTCTTTATATTTTATTATTAAGACTGTAGCATAAATAATTATTTTAATATAACAAATTCTCTATCTTTATTGCTGTAAGTAAAGATGCCTTATAGTAAAGAACTAGGTCAACTCTTAATATAATTCAGGAATTTGTTTTCTTAAACATTCAGTACATTTAACATTTTCGATTGAAATGATAAAAATTATTCTTTAATTCATTCAAAAGTTATTTATTGGTTGTTTATCAGGTGCTAGGCATTATTGCAGAAGCTGTGGATATATGACCATATTCAACGAACAAAACTACCTGCCCTCAGCTATCTAATATTCTAATATGAAATACAGACAATAAGCATAATAAATTACGCAAATGTGACATGTATGTACATATGTGTATACATAGCACACAAAGTTTCAGTTGAGGGCAATAGAGGGCATAGCTTCTGTTCTCTTCTTTACTCTGCAATTCAAAGAACTGATCTTCCTGCAACTCACCAATCCAAGTCACCAAATCCAAACTCGCCACCCAGGTCTGCTAAAAGCCAATCCAGGACTATTTGTTTTTCCAGCCTATTTTATGCTATTTTGCTATATGCTAACAATAAGGCATAGAAGAGCAATATAATAAATAGGAGAGGAAATACTGAACTTTGAGATAAAATGGCTAAAAAAGCATAATTGAGAAAGTGATCTGAAAGTATGTAGCTCAAAGAAGTAAGAGTGCTCTATAAGAAAACGTGTGGGTAGAGCATTTAGGACAGGGGCAAGTAACCCCTGAAAAGACCCTATGGTGGAGGATTATTGGATCGCTCAAAGAAGGGCAGAAAGGCTGGCGTAAGTGCAACAGCATAATTAGGGGAGGGGAATAGGAAATCAGAGAAGTAATGAGGTCCACAAGTGATTTTGTAATCAATGATCACATATCCCAGGTTTATGCCTGTTGTTTTGGTGTGATTGTCAATGACATTGTTTTCACTCTCAAGTGTTCCAGTTTGGATGATATGTCTCCATGACTGTGTTAATGGAGTTTGACATTTATCTTAACAGGGTTTGCCGCTGGATGGTTTGAGCAGATGGATAACATGGTCTGTCATATGCTTTACCTGAGTAAGTCTGATGTCTTTGTTAAGAGTAGACTGAAGAAGGGCAAGAGATGAAATAGAAAGACTCTTCAAGAGGCTACTGAAATAATCCAAGAAAGATGGCCTGAACCAAAGGGATAGAGATGGGAGTGGTGGCAAGTGGTTAAATTCAAGATTTATTTAGAAAGAGGAGTAGAACCTATATGCTGACAAATTAGTCATGAAAGGAGAATCCAGGATTATACTAAGGTATGTTTTAGTAAACTTTTTTGAAATGATTTTAAACTTACAGAAAGCTTTACAGATTTACAGAAAACTTTCAAAAATAGTAAAAAGAATTCCAACATAGTCTTCATGTGGATTCAACAAATACTAAACTTTTATCATATTTGCTTTATCAATCTCTCTTCCTCTATCTTTATATATAGGTATATATGTATATGTAATTAATATCACTATTTGTATTAATAACTATCTGACAGGAAGCTGCAGATAGTTATTCTTATCTATATTGAATTTGAACAATATGTATTTTCTGAAAAAGAAAAAACAAATTATGTTACCCAACCACAATATAATTATATAATCAAAACAGGATATTCAACTTGATATGATGGTATTATCTTACCTACAGAATTTATTATTTAAATTTATCCAAAGGTAACAATATGTTTTGAAGCATTTTTTTTTTTAAAAGAGGCTGCCCAGATTATATCATATTTAGTTGTCATGCATCTTTCATCATTAAAAACTTGGAATAATTCCTTTCTCGTCCTTTGTCTTTCATGAACTTGCTATTTCAAGAGTACAGGGTAGTTATTTTGTGGAATGTACCCCAAGTTGGATTTGTATAATATTTTATCTTGTTTCCATCATAAGTGATATTGTTAGCAGTAACAAAACTGTACGGGCCTTCTGCAACCTCAATTCTTCCCTCCTTAGAGAAAGAATTCAACTGAAGGGCACAAGGCAGAGGGAGAGACCAAAAAGCACCATTTAGGGCACAGTGAAAGCTTATTAAGAAAGTTTTGCAGCAGGATTCCGAAGTACACTTGAAAGAGGGCCAAGTGGGTGACTTGAGAGGTTCAAGTGCACATTTTGACCTTTGACTCAGGGTTTTATATTTTGGCATACTTCTGGGGCCTTATGTTCCTTCTCTTGACTTTTCCCTTGGGATGGGCTGCCTGCATGCACAGCGGCCTGCTAGCCTTTGGGAGAGGCGCATGTGCACTGTGTTTACTAGAGTTGTACACATGTCCACTTGAGGCATTTTTCCCTTATTAGTACAGTGTTCCATCTGCCATTCTGCCTCTTAGTGCACATGTCTGAGTCCACTTGCTCAACTCCTGAGATCTTACCAGGAAGCTGCTGATCACCAGTTTCAGGTGCTTTTATCTCTGGAGAGACTTCCTTTCTCTGGTGCTGGCTGTGGCCAATTACTATTATTCTTTTAGAGAGACAGTGTAACAACTGCCTACAACACCTGACATTCCTGGTGGTGGTTGGGGGAGCCCTCTCCTGCCCTGCTCATGTCTGCCTAGCTACCTACTGTAACAACATTGTGTAATTCTCAGCACTTCCTGTAAGGATGTCAGGATGTCAAGTTGTCCCACTGCTGAGTATGTTAACCTTGGTCACTGGGTTAAGATGGTATCTGCCAAGTTTTCAATTGTAAAGTTAAAACTTAATTTATGTCCCTAAGCATCTTTTTTCCCAATTATTTTGGCATCCATTGATTAGCTTTGTCTTAAGTGATTATTACTATTATGGCTTTCAAATGATTTTATAGTTCTGTCAATCTTTTTACATCCATCAGGGTGCATTGCACTGTAAGGAAAATCTCTTTCGTCTTTTCCACGTTTTTATTCATCCACAGCACTACAAATGCATAGATTTACATTCTAATAAAAAAGGTATAAATCTCTACATTCTTTATTTTGTTGTTGTTCAAATAATTTCTGATTTGGCCAGTGAAAACTCCTTCAAAATGTGTCCTTTTGGCTAATCCCCATCATTCTTTAACACTTCTTTACACTTTGAGAAAACAAGATGTTACAAGTTTCATAATGTAATTTCCCAGACAGTGACCATGGGTAGACACACACACACACAGTCACACTGTCAACAAATATTGGAAGCCATTGGATTTTATAATCAAAATAGAGAGGGGGTGTGGTTACCTTGGGGATTGAACATGATGCACATGAATAGGCTGCTTTATATACATAGAGACTGAAATGGCATCCCTCAGTACATGTGAAAAGAGAAAAATGCAGTCATTGATTTGGATGTTTGGGGTCTCATTCTGCCAAACGTCTGGCTCTTTGGAGGCACACTTTGAGGCTTGTGCCAAACAAAAAGTGCTGCTTGCTTCATTCATCTCTGGTCCTAGGCCAAGAAAGACAGATTTGAGTCTCAAAATCATAATCAGGAGCTGTGTTTTATGTTTTTTTTTCTTTATTTGGCATGAAGATTTTCTCATCACTCTCTGCTCTTCTTTAAGTCCTTTCTCTGTTCCACCAAACGCTTCCCTTTAAAAGATTCTCAGAACTCTTGAGGCCCAACTCTGATACGTAGCTTCCTATTTTACATAAGTAACTTTTGAACAGATGCTATTTCTAAGTGGGGAAGGAAATATACTGGCATATTATTTTTGAGGGAAAAGTTAAAGATTATTAATATTGCTAACTGTATTTAGCAAAAAAGTATTACTTTCTTCTATAGGTTTGCTGAATCATTTTTGCTATCCCAGGACCAGTAACTATGAAGACATTATCTTACTTTCTATGAACAATAGAAAAAGCAAACACGGTTTGACTTGTAAATCATTGCAAAGAAACAGACCATATGTTTCACATTGTGCCAAAGCTTCAGGATGAGAAATTTTAAGACAGAATGAAAATGTAGATGAAAAAGAAAGGAAGAAAGAAGTGGAAGGAGAGAGGGAGGGAGGTAAGAAAAAAGGAGGGAAAAGGGAGTGCATTCATTTTCTCTTCCTGAATGATAACTAATAACAAAGAGTCTTTTCATGTCATGTCTCCATCTTTACTTTTCTTCCTTTTAATATGATATATTTCTACCCCCTTCTTACTTCTTGCAGTAAATCCATGAATAAAAAAGCCATGTTGACCTGTATTAGCTCCTAGTATGACAATATAATGTGACAGAAATTGGGATGATAATAGTAAATTATATAAATGCAGATGACCCAAACTAAGGTTATTTTTTCTATCTCCAGTTTGATAAACGAATAAAAAACACTTCACGTTTATCTCCAAATTTTCCTTAATATTGAAATACATAATTCTTGCCTGTGTTTAAGCAATAAACTTCTTATTTATTTACACTACTTTATGTTAAAATGATTTTTGCTCCCCTTAACAAATTTAAGAAGTATTTTATCTTAACAAGTCACTTTAAGATTTTGTCAGAAGGTTACAATCCAAGTCATAACTTAAAAGCTGTAATTTTCAGGCATTCAGTTAGGTTCAAACCATTTAGAAAGTTGTTATATTCTTTTCCCTACATCACACAGGTGATTACAACATTTGCCATAAGGGGTAATTACCAGTGGTTTTAAACAGGTTGAAATAACAAAGTGCTTAGATTAAAAAATTAAGATCAAAATAAATTGGAGCAGAAAATAATTTATACTTTTGTAACCAAAATGTTTCTTTCTTAGCAATAGTAAAATTTGCTTTTTCCCTTGTTAGTTTCCTCAAAATTTTAAACTGAGCGTGATTTTTCTGTCCATCAAATCTAAATTTCAATGACTAATCACATTGTTTTTAGATTTGGGGAAGCATACTTAATTTGTGAATTCCCAAGGCATAAGAAATTAGCTTATAGGTCACATTACTTCTCACACCAGTTAGAATGGCAATCGTTAAAAAGTCAGGAAACAACAGGTGCTGGAGAGGATGTGGAGAAATAGGAACACTTTTACACTGTTGGTGGGATTGTAAACTAGTTCAACCATTATGGAAAACAGTATGGCAATTCCTCAAGGATCTAGAACTAGATGTACCATATGACCCAGCCATCCCACTACTGGGTATATACCCAAAGGATTATAAATCATGCTGCTATAAAGACACATGCACACGTATGTTTATTGCGGCACTATTCACAATAGCAAAGACTTGGAATCAACCCAAATGTCCATCAGTGACAGACTGGATTAAGAAAATGTGGCACACATACACCATGGAATACTATGCAGCCATAAAAAAGGATGAGTTTGCGTCCTTTGTAGGGACATGGATGCAGCTGGAAACCATCATTCTTAGCAAACTATCACAAGAGCAGAAAACCAAACACCGCATGTTCTCACTCATAGGTGGGAACTGAACAATGACATCACTTGGACTCGGGAAGGGGAACATCACACACCAGGGCCTATCATGGGGAGGGGGGAGAGGGGAGGGATTGCATTGGGAGTTATACCTGATATAAATGATGAATTGATGGGTGCTGACGAGTTGATGGGTGCAGCACACCAACATGGCACAAGTATACATATGTAACAAACCTGCACGCTATGCACATGTACCCTAGAACTTAAAGTATAATAAAAATTTAAAAAAAAGAAAAAAAGAAAAAAATACTTCTGATTTTTTAAAAGGATATTTGCCTGGAAAATAAATATTTACATTCAGACAGAAAACATTTCATGTTGAAACCAAGAATGAAGGATTGGCAAGGTACATTTAGGAGCACAGACTAAAAGATAATTAAGGGTTGAACAAAGCTCCTTGTAACTTTAATGAAAAGTTAATTTAAAAGGGAGCCATATTCATTTAAGAAATATCAAGAGTGATTCCTTCAATGTTCACATACCAAAACCATCACCAGGTCAATAAGGCAAGTTTTTGTTGATACTTAAAATATTTATGTATTGTAATGAATCTCTGGCTAGATACAAAGTATATATATCTAAATATATGCAGAATATATACAGATGTGTGTGTGCATATACAGATGTATTTATATGTATTTTTGTATGTATATTAATATATTCATATGCATTTTAATATACGGACTTATTTGATTATAAATACTCATATGCATACATAAGTGTGCTTACATGTGTATATGTATTCATATATACATGGAAGCATGTGAATACATACCTACATATACACATAGATATGAATTTATATGAAATATTATTAATGCCTATGAAAATAACCTAACAATTCTCCTGTTTCTAAAACATGGAATCATGTCGGCTTTACACCTTAAAATCATGTCAGCATCCTAACATCACATTGTGTAATGCATAGTGATTACGATGAATAACTGTATTAATTTTTCAATCTAAAATAGTATCACATTTTGGCACAACCAGGAAATTAAGAAAGAATGTGCAGGACAGGTCAAATTATAAAAATGATCTATTTTCTCCACTATTTGCTGATCTATTAATCAATCTGTCATGACACTGCCTATGATCTTTATGTCAGCCTGGAAACAATAAAAGTTCACTTTTTGTTTCTCCAAAAAGTTGTTATACTATGTTGACATTTTCACCCTGGAGGAAAGCCACATTGCACTGAATATATGCTGCAAACTGCTTCATCCATGTTAAATCTGCTTAAATAAGCTACCTGCAGTGCTCAAAAATAGAATCACAGGAATATATTTTGAGCATATATATGACCGCCCAAAAGAGTTCAAATGCAAATTTAATTTAAATAAAATAAATTCCATTTAATTTGTTGCTATAATTAAAAACGTATCTAAATTTCATTCTCGACATTTTAAGTTTAGAAATATTTATAGGAAGAAACTGAGCTAAGTTGCCTTTTTAGCCTTGTATATTTGTGAACCTGTGAACCTGGACCATGTTGGGCCTTCAACAGTATTTGTTGCACTGAAAGATTGAAATTTTTAAAGCCTCAAATGTAAAACCATTTTAAATACTATTTAAGGCATGTACTCTTTTAAGCAACATATAGATAATTTTCTTTCTGTATAATTGAATCTGATATTGTTGCTTAATTGGAGTAATTATCAATAAATATCAATTTAAATTTGCCATTTACTGTAAGTTTTCTGTTTATACCACCGGTTCTATATTTCTTTCCCTGTTCTTTTCTTCTTTTTATTGCTTGTAAATTAATTGGTTGAATTATCCACTTACCCCTCTAGTAGCTTATTATGTACTTATTCTTTTCTGTCCACTTAAGGTTTACGCTATATATTACAATGTGGAATTTTAACCTATTACAACTTAATATAAATAAGTAATTGTATCACTCAATAGTTAATAGGAAGATCTTACAAAAACTGAACCCATTTAACCTCCTCTAAATGTAATAATATTGGCTTATTTTTAGTTGTGTTTTTCTGTCTGTCGTGTAATATGATAAAATATAAGGTAAAGATCTAAAACTACAAATGTATCACAGCTTCTGTTTTAGACAGGAAATCTTAAATTTCATCACATAATTGCCATTTTCACAGCTCTTTATTTCTCCTTCATTTTTGACCTGGAATCTAGAGTTAGTTTTCCCCTACCCAAGGTACTCCTTTTGAAAATTCTGTAAGTACAAGTTTGCTAGTAAAAAATTTTGCTCAGATTTTGACTCTTTGAAAATGTTTTCATTTGCCTCCATTTTTTGAATAACACATTTTTATTGTGGTAAAATGCACATAACATAAAATTTACCCTAGTAACTATTTTTAAGTATATACTTTAGTTGTATTAATACATTCATGTTGTTGTGTGACCATCACCATCAACCATCTCCATAACTCTTTTCATTTTACAACAAGATTGGAAAGTTTAATCCATTTAAATTTAAGCAATTACTGATAAAAGGGGTCTTTTGTCATTTTTCTGTTTATTTTGTATATGCCTTATAGCATTTTTGTACCTAATTTTCTACATTATTCTTTTCTTTTGTGTCTAGATATTTTTTGGCAATGAAATGTTTTAATTCCGTTTTGTTCAAATTTAATAGTTATTTTCTTGTGTATGTACAATGACAATTACATGTAATGTCTCAATGTTTGACTCTAGTGTGAATTTACTCTAGTTTAACTTCAAGAATATACAAAAACTCTGCTTCTATACATTTCTGTCCCCACCAACTTTCAGTTATTGATGATATAAAATTACATCTTTATATACTGTGTATCTAAATACATACAGTAATAGTTGTTTTTCAATAGAAAACAAAATATGCAGCTACCAACTGAAGTTACAGTAATTCTAATTTTTTAAATAAAAGTAGTTTTTAAAAAAACTATTGGCCTGTTAAATCATGTAGAACACAAAAGTGCAATTATAAACCAATATTAAATTAACACTTGATTTTGTAACTGTCAATGTATTTACCTTTACTCAGATCTATTTTTATTCATATAGCTTTAAGTTACTGTCTAATGTCAAGGATTCAGTCTAGGTCCTGTTGGTCACTGAACAGAAAGCCAATCACTGAGAGAATGAGTGTTGCCAGGGAAGAAGGCTTTAATCAAGGGCTTCAATCAAGTAGATGGAAAATCAATCTAAAATCAATCTCCCTGACCAACTAAAATTGAAGATTTATACAGCAGGAAATAAATTTAACCATGTGTGGGGAAAGCAGGAGTCAAGGAGCAGTAAGGAAGAGAAATTGGTCAACTGGAGCAGGTAGTTCGTTAGGCAGTCATGATGAAGTGTCTAGTGCCTCATTGTCCAGATGTGATGATCTGGTTAGTTTCAATTCCTTGACATTGACTGGAAGGCCTGATGGTTGGTTTCCTGAGAAAGGAACTCAGATAAGACAAATGTAACTTTATAAAGTTTTAAGATAAGGAGGGTCAATTTCAATTTTTTTTCAAAAAATCCCATAAAAATCAGTTTTATGGGACAATTGAGCTAGTTTCTCTAAGGTCCTTTCATGACAGTCTTTGAGATTTCTTGCAGGGGAGGTCTAATGCTAAAAAATTTCCTCAGCTTTTGTTTATCTGAAAATATTTTCATTTCTCCCTCACCTTTGAAAAACAGTTTTGCCAGTTGTAGGATTCTTGGTGGATCCTTTTGTTTTTTTCTTTCAGCATTTTGAATGTATCAGTCCATTGACTTCTGACCTGCAAAGATTCTGATGAGAAATCTGCTGACAATCTTGTTGATGGTCCCTTGTTATGTGATGAGCCACTATTGACTTGCTGCTCCAAATATTCTGTCTTTGTCTTTGATAATTTGATTACAATGTCTTGTTATTGGTTCCTTTGAATTCATCATCTTGGAGTTCACTGAGTCTCTTGGATGATTATATTCATCTTTCATCAATTTTGGGAAGTTTTTGTCTATTATTTCTTCAACTAGTTCCTCCGTCCCTTTTTCTGTATTTTTTCCTTCTGGGAATTCCAGAATGTGTATGTCGGTCTGCTTGATGGTGTCCTATAGGCAACTTAGATTCTGTTCACTTTTCTTCAATCATTTTTGTTCTTTATACTCTTTAATTTCAATTGTCTTATATTCAAGTTCACTAATTTTTCTGTCTGCCTAAACATGCCTTTGAATTCCTTTGGGAATTTCAGTTATTGAAATTTTCAGCTCCAGAAATTTTTGGTTGCTTTCTAAGTTTCTTATTTCTTTATTTATATTTACATTTTGTTCATACATTGTTTTCCTGAGTTTCTCCACAAGGTCCTTTAGTTCTTCAAGCATCTTTAAGACAGTAGTTTTGTATAATAGTATTTGTCTAAAAGTCCACCACATGGTTTTTCTTAGGAAAAGTTTCTGTTGGTTTATTTTTTTTTCCTTTAAATGAGCCACACTTTCCTGTTTCTTCATGCGTCTTCTAAATTTTATTTGTTTGCTGCTGTTGTTGAAATTGGACACTTGAATCTAATAATATAGTAATTGTGGAAATCATATTCTTCTTGCCCAGAGTTTGCTGATTTTTCTTTTTGTTTTTGATTGGTACAGGTTGTGCCTGTGCTGGGGACCTGTTTGAGGTATAAACATAAGGTCTTCTCAGGTATTTTTTTAAAATTATACTTTAAGTTCTGGGATGCATATGGAGAACGTGCAGGTTTGTTACATAGGTATACACGTGCCATGGTGGTTTACTGCACTCATCAACCCATCATCTACATTAGGTATTTCTCCTAATGCAATACCCTCCTAGCCCCTTACTCCATGACAGGCCCCAGTGTGTAATATTCCCCTCTCTGCGTCCACGTGTGCTCGTTTTTCAACTCCCACTTATCAGTGAGAACATGTGGTGTTTGGTTTTCTGTTCCTATGATAGTTTGCTGAGAATGATGGTTTCCAGCTTCATCCATGCCCCTGCAAAGGACATGAACTCATTCTTTTTTATGGCTTCATAGGATTCCATGGTGTTTGTGTGCCACATTTTCTTTATCCAGTCTATCATTGTTGGGTATTTGGTTCCAAGTCTTTGCTATTGTGAGTAGTGCTGTAATAAATATACATGTGCACATGTCTTTATAGTAGAATGATTTATAATCTTCTTTTCAGGTATTTTTAAGCCTTTACCTTTCCCTGGGCATGCACCATCACTTTCTAACTTAGTCCTTACATGTGGGTGTTTTGAGTGTCCTAGACTTTAAATCTTTGGCTCGCTAATGGGGAAAAGGAGAATCACAAAGGGCAGGATAATGCTAGCCCTTTAAATCCCCTGGAAGTTGCTTCAGCTGGAGGTGGGAGGTGGGTGGGGTGTGGGGTTGCAACAGTTGGGGAAGCAGTGTGATAATAACTGCAAGATTATGTGTCTACACCTCCAAGATGAGAAGCAGCAAGCAGCAATCAGAAGATAGTTCTAAAATTTTTGTAGTACAAGATTCATATTACCTACACTGGCTCCCCAAGCTGCCTGCAAACTGCTCTAGAAACTGGTGCATGGTTGCCTGCCCTGGGATATGGGTGTGGGTAGCTGCTATAAGCTAAAATGGCAGATATTAATCTACCCTTTTATAGATATTAATCTATAAAATCTACCCTTCCTCAGATTTTTTTTCTGTAAGTTGCAAGCCTTTTAATAACCTCTAGAGCTCTAAAATGTTTGTGTCAAACAGATTCTGTAGTTGTTGTCAAGATGTGGCAACAGATTTCTGGTGCTTCCTATGCCAGCATCTTCCTGGGATACTCTCCTTTTGCCTTCCTTTTTGAGGAATATTTTTAATGGTTATAGAATTCTAGATTGGCAGCTACTTTTATTCAAAATGACTTCTAAAATGCCATTTTTGTTTTTTATCTTCCATTGATTTTACTAAGAAATGAGTTCCCAGTTGTATTATTGCTCTTTTGAAGATAATGTGTTTGTTTCTTTGGCTCTTTAGATTCTCTCTCTCTCTCTCTCTCTGTCCATTTAATTATCATATGCTGGTTGTGATTTTCTTAGTATTTATTCTAATTAAATTTTATAACTATTTTTAGCTTTGTTGAGATATAATGCATCACACATACCTTAGTGTACAATTTTGTAAGTTTTGACACTAAGGTATGTGTGATGCATTATATCTCAATTTAACCATATATTATTTTTGTTTCTTTTACTCAGCATTAATACTTTGAAATGTATCCATATTGTTGTAACATCAATAATTTGTTCCTTTGTTCCTTTTTATTATTAAGTAGTATCCATTGAATGAATATATCAAACTTTATGTATTCATTCCTGTAGTGATGAAGATTTTGGTTGTTTCCAGGTTTAAGCTGTTACAAATAAAGCTCCCATGACATTGAAATATAATTACTTGTGTACATATATTCTTATACTGCTTTTTCTATACTCTTGAGTAATAGTTGGATGTAGCTAAATGTCAAAACTTATATAGTAGTTATATGTTTAGTTTTTTATGATACTGCAAAATGTTTTTTTCCAAAGAGGCTGTATCATTTTATAACACCACCATAAATGGATGAGGATTCCAGTAGCTATGCCTGCTTGTGTATCTTGGAATAGTCAGACTTTCTAATTTTAATGAGTATAATCTCATTATAATTTTAATTCATATTTCCCCAAAGACTAGTTATATTGAATATATTTCCATATGCTTAATAGATAACCCATAACTTTAGTGATATGTCTTTTCAAATCTTGTCTTTTTTTTATATTGGTTTGGTGGGGTAAGTAAAAAATGTATTTAGTACATTACTCGTGCAACATCATAGCTTAGCCTAGCCTACTATAAATGTGCAGAGAACATTTACATTAACCTAAAGTTGGGCAAGATTATCTAACACAAAACTTATTTTGTAATAAACTGTCAAATAACTCATGTAATTTATTGAATACTGTACTGAAAGTGAAAAACAGGATGGTTGTATGGAAGCCAAAACTACAGCTTTTACTAACTGTGTATTGTTTTTGTATCATCGTAAAGCTGAAAAATTTTAAGTTGGTTCATCTTATGTCAAAGACTATCTGTATTTTGTATACAAATTATTTGTCAGATACGTGTTTTGCAAATATTTTCTCCCATTCTGTGGTTTGTCACTTCATTTTCTTAACTGAATCTTTTGAAGAATACCAGATTTTAATTTTGATGAAGTCCAATTAAGCACCTTTCTTCCTATATGTTTTGCATCCTACTTAATGTTTTTTAATAAGTAGGTGAGATAATACATATGTTAAAAAGCTTAATTTAGTCATGCCACAGTATATACATATATCAAAATATCATCTGGTATACCATTAATATACACAATTTTTACTTCTCAATAAAAAATTACGAAAAATATTATTTTTCTAACTTAAAGTAGTTAAGATTTTCTCTAATGTTTTCCCTGGCAGTTTAAGACTTTTGGTTCTTAAATTTAGGTTTATAAACCATTTAAGTTCAATTTTGTATATATTGTAAGATAAAGGTTGAGGTTCTTATTTAAAATTGGATTTTGGGATATTAACATAAAATTCCTGGGATAAACCTTGCTTCATCAAAATCTATTACACTTTTTGTATATTGTTGAGTTCCATTTGCTTGCATTTGAATAAAATGTGCATATCAATATTCATGAATAATGTTAATCTGTTTTTTACCTCTGGTATTGCCTTTGTCTGATTTGATTATAGGTTAATGCCTATTTATAAGAATAAGTTGAAACGTGTTTCTTCACCTTTTATTTTTGGGAAGATTTTATATAGATTTAGAATTTCTTCATTAAATTTTTGTTTTAATTTGCCAGTGCAGTCATTTGGGCCTATCACAGACTTTTTGTATGTTTTAGTTTGTGTGTGTGTGTGTGTGTGTGTGTGTGTGTGTTGTTATGGTGGTGGTGGTGGTGGTGGTGGTGGTGGTGGTGGTGGTGGTGGTGCTAGTAGCCTTTTGATGGGGGAGGTTTATAACAAAAATTCCAATTTTGTAACAAGACATGGTGCCATTCAGTTTACCTATATCTTCTTAACTCCTGGCTAGTTTATATCCTTCAAAATATTTTTATTTAATCTATGATGTAGAATGTATTGGTATAAAGTTATTCACATTATAACTGTATTATTGTTTATAATTTAAAATGTAATTTATGTTTGTTCTGTATTTTTCTGATCAGTCTGATTAGAAGTTTATTAATAATATTGATTTTGTTGAAGAACCAGCTTTTGCTTTTACTGATCTCTCATTTATTCCTTCGGTGATTTCATTACTTATTTTTATTATGTTTATTTTGAGCTTAGTCTGTTATTTACTTTTGTTTCTTACAGTGAAACTTAAAGAGTAAATTTTAAAATATTTGATGCTTTAATTTTTCCTTTAAGTATTGTATTACCTGCACTTGTCAAAATGTGATAAATCTTATACTCCTATGGGAATTCATCAGAATCATAAAGTACATCCCAGATCCCTGGAAGAAAATGTAAGAAAACAACTCAAGTGATGGCATCCTACTAATAAAAATGAGTGAAGACAAAGTCTGAAGAGAGGCAGGAACTTCCCTCTGTGACTCACTTTTCCACCAGGGATTCAAGCAAATCAGATTGAAGGAGAGCACTTTGTTGCTCCCAGCCCCAAAACTATCTTGGGGAGAGGTTTGGAGGTATTGAGAGGGAAAGACACTGGGGAAAGCTTAAGGCATTTTTCCAGACCTGGGACCAAGAATAGGACCCCATTATTAAACTGGGTGCATACAAAGTCACCCATTCTTTGGTGACCCAGCAGCATGGCCCTGCAGGTTTTTAATATCATGCTAGAAATTGGACTGCTGGATCTGTAGTAGAGTAGCAGGCTCCACAGCCAGAATTGCAGAAATTGCCTCAGCAGTGGACACTGGAATTATGCTTTCCCCTGTTGCAGGCCTGGTGCAGGAAGAGAGCCACTACAGCTGCAGTTTCCCTGCACAACAAGACTTGTAGCCAGGCACAGCTTGGTGACCTGGAACTAATTTGCATGTGTTATTGCTGGGTGCCCCAGCCTGCTCCCCTGAGATTGTGGTACAGTAGGGCACTCTTTATTCCACCCCCCGCAGAACTCCAAGCACTAGGAACACATGCTCACCTGGACCAGCAACCTGAGCTGCAACACGCTTCCTGGGCATAGATTCTGGTGCAGTGGGGCTGTCTCCACTCCATGGCCAGGAAGATCTCCAGATCTTCAGCAGAACTACTCACATGGACTAACAACCTGAGGCACCCCATGCTTACTGTTTTGAGACCCTAGTGTAGGGGATCCCTCTCCACTTCACAACCAGACAGATTTCCAGGTCATTCTGAGCAAATGTTCTCCTGGTTGAACATTTGCTGAACCCAGCCTGAACCAACCTGTCCTTCCTGGACACAGATTGTAGTGAAGTGGGTCCCTCCTGTTCCACACAGGTAAATAGTCAGATACTTGGAGCACCCACTCACCTTGACTGGCAGCCTGAGCTGCCTCACCTTTCCTGTGCAGAGATCCTGGTGCAGAAGAGACCATTTTGCTTTACATTCAGGCAGATCGCCAAGAATTCAGAGCCTTTACTCTCTTGGTTCAGCAGTCTGAGAAACCACACTTTTCTTAGGCACAGATTATGGTGCAGTGGTGCCCCCTCTGCTCCAAAACCAGGCAGGTCTCTGGGTATTTGGAGTAACTGCTCACCTGGATTGGCAGGAAGAGTGGAGCTCATGTACTATAAAAAGCCAGACCATGGGCTATGGTTTTACAAATTCTGTTCTAGAAAGTGTATGGTTATATGCTTTTTCATCCAATCTGGCAAATGCTTCCATTTAATTGACGTATTTAGACCACTTATATTTAATGCAAGTATTAACATGATTGGGTTTAAATTTACTAATTGTTATTTTGTAATAACTTGTCTCATTTTTCCTTGTTTCTTATTTCCTCTTGTCGTACTTTTGATATTTTGCATAATTTCATTTCTCTACTTTTGTGACTTAATAATTATGTTTGATGCCTCTTTGCTTGGTTTGGTTTGTACTCCAGGGTATAAAATAATATGTTTGTCAACTTCCAAGTAGTATTATATCGCTTTACCTTCCTACAGAAATCTTTGAATATTATAGTTTCATTCCCTGTCTCCCAGCCTTTTTTCTATCTGTATATACTACCAACACCATGATGAATTGTTATTACTTTAAAATAATTAACTAAGTTTATAAATGTTTAAAATGTTTAAAAAATGCAACTATAGTTTTACGATTTTCTGAATTACTTATTCTGATTTAGATTCATATTTTCATTTGTTCTATTTTTTCTGCATGAAGGCCTTTCTTTAAGATTACTTTTATATCGACCTGTTAGTAGTGAATTTACCCAACTTTTATAGGCAGAGAACGTTTTCTTTTTGCATTTGTTTTGAAAATTAAATTTCATTGGACATAAATTGAAGTTTTAAGGTTGTTCTATAACCTTTTTTTCTTAAATTGTTTCTAACAATAAATCAATTGTAATTTGTATTATTATTCATCTGAGTATAATGTATCATTTTTTTCTCTTACTTGCTTAAGATTTTTTGTTTATTAGTAACAAATAACTTAAACCAAAAGTGTTTTGATGTGTTATTCTCTGTTTCTTCTCTTTGAGTTTCATTGAGTTTCTTGGATATGTGGGTGATATAATTTCATCAAACTTGAAAAAGTTAGACAATTTTTCAAGTTTTTTTTTGTACCATTCCTTGTAGACTCTGGTAATCATATTTTAGACCACTTGACATTACCTGTGTTACTGACATTCTCTTGTTGAATTTATTTTTAGTCATTGTATCTATTTTATTTTATTTAGAGTCTAATGCTGTGACTTTGAGTTCAGCATTTTTTTTCTCCACAATGTCAGACCAGGTGGTATTCTAATCCAGTTTAATTTTGTATCTGAAATTATAATCTTTCACTTTCAGAAGTGCATTTTGTTTTTCTCTCTTTCTCGTGCTCATTTTGTCCTGCTACCTTCTTAAACACATATATTATAAGAGCTATTTTTAAAATCCATATCTCTAAAGTATTTGATCTGTACCATTTCTAGTTACGTTTCTCATTGATATTTCTTCTCATTGCAGGTCATATCTTCCTCTGTTGCATATCTTTTTTTTTTAATTATTGTTTGTCAGACATTATTTTACACTATTTGTGGTGGATTATTTTCATTCCTTTAACTATTTTTGGCTGTTGTTCTGAGATATAGTTAAATTACTTGTAAACACTCCTATCTTTTTGAGGTTTGTATTTAACCTCTTTAGGCAAGTTCAAAACAACCTTTATTCAAGAGGTAATTTGGCCCTACTAAAGAAGTAATCCCATTCTGAACACTCTACTGTTGGTCCCATACGTTGGTGTGTATTTCCTCTATGTATGTAGGGAACGTAAACAATTTGTATTTCTGTGTGAACTTTGGGTGTTATTTAATCTCCTTTTTTGTGATTTTTTTTCTCTGAGAAAAAAAGTTTCTGTTTTTGGTATTTTCCACTCATGCATGTATTCTGTAAATTTCCAGAGTTCTTTCTATATGTAGTTATCTTCTGTTTGCCTTACAAATTGTAGCTTTCTTGACATTTTCAAAATAGAAACTCTTACACCCCAGCTTAGGAAAACTGTTGGTCTCTGTTTGGGTTCAAGTGCTCTGAAAGCTCTATACAGGACAACTTAGTAATCACAGGGCTCACATCGTTCTGCTTCTCTCAGTAATCAGTCTTGCACTGCCTGTAGTCCAATGTCTGAAAATAGTTGTTTCACATTTTTCTTCTGTTTTTTAAAAGTCATATAACATGTGGGAATATATCAAGTTCCCATTACACGGTAATACAAGAAGTAAATGTATCATATTAGTTTTTTTTCCTATCACTAAATGTTTTAATTGATTTTAGAAAATATGTTATTATTGTTTTAAATATTGTATATGCTGCATTTCTTTCACTTACAATTCCGTAACTCCAATTATACACTTTCAAACTTTAAAAATTTTTCAATTTTGAAATTGTATCCACTATAGAGTCCTAGTATTTATATCAACACATTCATCACAAAGAAAATACAACCAGAAACGATTCAAATATGAGAACAGAGATTCATCCATGAGAGTTATCAGGAATTAATTTATAGTAGAATTTGACAAAGGTATTTCTTATAAGGTTTAATAAGGAGGAAAAATGAGTATTTAAACAAAAACACAAATTCATCCATGTTTTAAAGATTTTGGTTTCATATGCTGTAGATATAAAGAAATTTTTTTTCTTTATACTTTATCATCAAGTAGAAGTAGTGTCATTTCATAAAATGTTTATACATGGTAAATTCGTAAGTAAATAAGAATAGCTGACCATTTCTTTTGAGAAATTGATAGAAATTTCTATTTTAGTTGTTTTTTGGCATATATTTATGTGTACTCATACCTTTTTAAAATATCCTTAAATGAGGAGTGTAGTTTTCACAGTTTCAAAAAAATATTTTTCTTCCAACTTTTATGGAATAGATTAGAGAATCCAGAAATATATAAGCATACCTACAATCGTGTGATCTTTGACAAAGTTGACAATCACAAGCAATGGAGAAAAGACTCCCTATTTGATAAATGGTGCTGGGATAACTGGCTGGCCATATGTAGAAGATTGAAACTGAACTCCTTCCTTTCATCATATGAAAAATCAGCTGAAGATGAATTAAAGATAAAATGAAAAATCTAAAGTTATAGTAACCCTAGAAGAAAACCTAGTAATTGCTATCCTGGACATAGGACCTCACAAAGATTTCATGATGAAGACTTCAAAGGCAATTTCACCAAAACCAAAAGTTTATAAGTAGAATCTAATTAAACTAAAGAGTCTCTGCACAGCAAAATAAACTGTCATCAGAGTGAACATACAACCTACAGAATAGTAGAAAATATTTGCAAACTGTGCATCTGACAGAGGTCTAATATGCAAAATCTATAAGGTACTTGAACAAATAAACAAACAAAAAACAACCCCATTAAAAATGGGCAAAGACATGAACAGATACCTCAAAAGAAGACATATGAGCAGCCAAAAAGCACATAACATGCTCAACATCAGTAGTCATTAGATATTAATGACGAGGTTTCACATCAGTCGAAATGGCTATTATCAAAATGTCAAAAAATAGTGATGCTGGTGAGGTTGTGAAAACAAGGGAACACTTAAACACTTCTGGCGGGAATGTAAATTTGTTCAGTCACTGTGGAAAGCAGTTTTGAGATTTCTCAAAGAACTTAGAACTGCCATTTGATCCAGCAATCTTATTACCAGATATATACCCAAAGGAATATAAACGGTTCTACCATAAAGATACCTGCATGCATATGTTCATCAAAGCACTATTTACAATAGCAAAGCCACAGAATCAAGGTACTTGCCCATCAGTGGTGGACTGGGTAAAGAAAATGTGGTACATATACACCTTGGAATACTATGCAGCCATAAAAAAAACAAAACCATCTTCTTTGCAGCAACATAGATGTAGCTGGAGGCCATTACCTTAAATGAGTTAACACAGAAACAGAAAATCAAATACAGCATGTTTTCACTTATAAGTGGGAGCTAATCATTGGGCACTGTGGATATAAAACTGGCAATGATAGAAACTGGGGACTTTTAGAGTGGGGAGAAAGAAAAGAGGGCAAGGGTTGAAAAACTAACTCTTAGGGTACTGTGCTCACTAACTGGGTGATACAATTATTTGTACACCAAACTCCAGTGACACACAATTTACCCAAGTAACAAACCTTTTTTTTTTTTTTTCTTTCTAGCCCTGGGAGACTGGTGAAAGCTGTAATTAATCTCTAAGCCTTCACTTACAAATTGAGGAGAAATGGCATTGAATATGGGGTTCTTAGTTTGGATCATCCAAGAATCAGACAAAAAGACAAGATTAGGCATTGAACCAATACATTTGCTAGAATGTTTGCAAAGCAAGGGGGTGGGTACTGAAGAAGGTGGAGGGATCCTTTGGATCTAGCTCCTGTGAAAAAGAAAGGGAAGGATGGAGAGCTTTGTAGGAAGGAGCTCAGGCTATACCACAGTTATAAAAATATTTCGTGTAGGCTAATGAGGAGTCCTCAAGATTTCCAGTAATTGATCTGAATTAATATCTCTGCCATGCTAAGTAATTAACTGAAAGTGGCCTATTATAAAAGTGTCTTCAGCATAAACGCCATGATAAATTGATAAAAGCAGAAGGTAGAATGATCAGTTATTCTCCCTTTAGCAAAAAATTTCAGAGGGGCATTTTTATAATCACCAACAGGCTCCTATGCTAGCTGTGTTTCTTTTCTCTCTTCATGGTCATCTTGTCCTTTAAATCCTCTTTGCTTTTATATAGATTTGTGTGTATGTATGTATAAGTATATATATTTATGTGTGTGTGTGTTTATACTAACACACATCTGTATACACAAACACATGCATGCATCTGATCACCCTCATGTATGCTAACATACATCTGTATACACAAACACACACACACAGAAAAAGATACATTCTGAATTTTTACTTTTTCTTAGAAAAAGATTGATTTAATAAAACTGGTTCATAATAGCTGAAAGGAAGAGTATAATACCATTTTGAATTTGTTTCTATAATTTCATCTTCAGTTTATACAAATGATGCATGTAATTTAAAATGTGATGTTCTTTGTGTATGGCAATTCAATATGTTATCTGAGCTGAATTCAAAAATAATCCACTGAAAAACTATAGAAAATAATCAAAGATATTAAGTTTGGAAAGGACACATTTCCATGTATTTCATGGATGTCATGTGAGGGTAATAAGATTTTTTAACTCAAAATAAAACAAGGATGAAAAGTCACATTAAGATATATTTTTAGTCAAAATAAGGCTTAACTTGCCAAAATGTCAGTAACTAAAATTTCCAATCTTTTCATAGATAGCTGAATGAGTAATTACTTTAAACAGAAACTAAATGATAATTTATAAAGATCATGGCAAGGATTTCTGCTTTTCTGAGAAGCTGAATGTGAAATCCGAGGTCATTTAGGAACCAAGGGACCTTCCAATTGTGTTTCTCAGATCTGCTCCCTTCTAAGAATTTATTATAAGACATTTTGTGGGCTGGGCATGGTGTTTCAAGCCTGTAATCCCAATGCTTTGAGCGCATGAGACAGTAAGATTACATAAGGTCAGGAGTTCCAGACACCCTGGGCAACTTTTGTGAAGACCCGGTAGCTACGAAAAATTTAAAAAAAAGAAAGAAAGAAAGAGAGGTGTGGTGGTACATTGGTAACCCTAGCTATATTGGAGGCTAAGGCAGGAGAATCACCTAAACCCAGGAAATCAAGACTGCAGTGAGTGATGAGCATGCTATTGTACTCCAGCCTGGGTGACAGAGCAAGACCCTATCTCAAAAAACAGAACAAAAACCAAACAAACAAAAGATATTTTGTGGTCCTCCTTCAGTAAGCAACGGAACAGTCCCTGACATTGTGATGGTTACTCTGTAGTTTAGTAAAAATATGTAGTTACAGTTTACTTAAAATCTCCGCAAATGTTCCTGGCTACAGAGAGTTTAAAATCCCCAATCTTGGTTACATTTCCCCTATGTTTTTCCTTTGTCTTATTTTTTGTACTCCTTCATTTCCTCCATTTTCTACCTGTCATATATAATGTGAACATAACTACAGTTATATAACTGTATATATATACAGAACATAACTGTAGTTATGTCCATATAGTATGTTCTGTTTGTGGAAATAGCATTTTGTATTCTGTCTGTACTATTAAGAAGTCCTTGAGAAAATGGATATATGAAAAAACAAACAAGGGCAAAACTTCTGAACTGTTCTGATACTACAGAATACTCTATCAGAATCATCAAAGTGTATGTATTCTAAGCCCCCTCTCTGATAAACGGTTTTCAAACGAATATATTCAATGTTTTGTTAATGATAGAGGTCTAGAAAGATTTCAATCTCCTTGCCATCCTTCACATTTAAATAATTGACATATTGTGATTTGCACTTGGATTCATAACTTTTTCATTTTATATTCTTTCTTAATTATAATAAAATTTAGCAGGCAGTTTGTACAGTTTTTATTGCCTACTTGAAGTAATTTTCAGACTTTTATTTTTTAAATGAGTGGCTTTTTGTGTATAATCCTTTTGTGTTGAAATTAATTTAGCTCTTCTCTTAGTATAGCTTTCAATTTTACAATAAACTACTTCTTGGTACATTGTTTTATCATTTTTTGAGAATCCTCAATTTCATTTTTGAGAATATCACCCTTGGCAGTAATAAATGATCTATTGGTAGAATCTTTATCAATTTTATTTTTAATGCTTAACTGAAAACTAATAATTCAGTTAGTAAAAAACTACAATTTCTATTTTTCAATTATCTTCTTAGAGTAAAATATTTCTAATCTTAATAATTTAATAATAATTTAATGTATTTCAGTATTAAAAAATAATTCTCATAGAAATAAACCTTTCACACCTGGCACGTAGTTGACACACAGCAGTCACTTGATATTACCAAATAAGTATTAGCTGGTCTGTGGAATGCTCAAGTACTCCTCCAATATTAATGTTAACTTTTGATTAAGAGCTCTGACCATTTACTTTTTAAACAATGACTTGTGGGTCGGACATGGTGGCTCACATCTATAATCCCAGCACTTTGGGAGCCCAAGGCAGGAGGATCGCTTGAGGTAGGTGTTTGAGAATAGCCTAGGCAGCACAGCAAGAACTAGTCTCCACTACTACTACTACTAATACTGATGAGCTGGAAATGGTGGTGCATGCCTGTGGTCCTAACTACTCAGGAGGCTGAAGTGAAAGGATCACTTGAGCTGGAAGGCCAACGTTGCAGTGAGCCGTGTTGGCGCCACTGCACTCCAGCATGAGCAACAAGGAGAGACCCTGTCTCAAAAAACAAAATAAAACAAAAAACAAACAAACAAACAAAAAGGCCTGTTAAGCATTTATTTTGAGACATACATCTTTTTGTTTTAATTTTAACTTTTTATGAGTTCCTCAAGAGTACTAAAAATATCTTTATGTGTTTTTAACTAACAACCTTAACTTCTGTGGAAACACTTCTATTCAAAAGAAAGAAGAACCTTACTAATCTACATGTTGGTGAAATGAAAATCATATATCTATTCACACTCCTCCAATTATATGCTAGGGAAGGCACTTTAAAAGCCTTCAGAGCGGAATTTCTATTAGGTTTACCAAGAGTAAGGAATTCTATTCATGCAAGATTAATTAGGTAAGAGGTTAATTTTGAGGTTAAACCTCCCTTCTTTACCCTTGCTACACCTCCCAGCTTTTTTGTGGTACAATATGTATCATTATTTTTGATGCCTGCATTTATTAGGTTGGTGCAAAAGTAACTGCAGTTTTTGCCATGAAAAGTAATGGAAAGCTGGGCGTGATGGCTCACGCCTGTAAACCTAGCACTTTGGGAGGCTGAGGCAGGTGGATCATGAGGTCAGGAGATCGGGGCCATCCTGGCCAATATGATGAAACCCTGTCTCTACTAAAAATACAAAAATTAGTTGGACATGGTGGCGTGCACCTGTTGTCCCAGCTACTCAAGAGGCTGAGGCAGGAGAATTGCTTGAACCCAGGAGGCAGAGGTGGCAGTGAGCCAAGATCACGGCACTGCACTCCAGCCTGGTGACAGAGTGAGACTCTGCCAAAAAAAAAAAAAAAAAAAAAAAAAAAAAAGAAAGAAAGAAAGAAAGAAAGAAAAGTAATGGCAATACTTTCTATTCTTCAACTAGTCAAGGTGCCATCTACAGTTTGCAACTGCTCTTGTGTATTTGTAGGCTGTGTTGTAGAGGAAAAAGATTTCTTCTCTATAGTGACCCAAGGGCTTTCTGATGACTTATCTTTCTTCTTTGAGCCTTTTCTCACATGGTGTTGTGCCAGTCTTCATAATATAGCCTGTATTTGGAGTTACCAAAGCTATGTCCAACTTTCTTAGTAATGCCATCACAAGGATATCAGAATTCTCCATCTGTTTCACTGTTTTTATCATATAACAGTTCTCTGGATCAAAAAAAAAAATGCACTTTCACAGTTTGCTTGGGAGAGTTAATAACAATAAATCCAACTCTAGAATTATAAATAATTGTTTCTCCATGTATATTTACATCTTTTTTTTCTTTGTCACTTTTATTATGGAAGAATAGATTCTTACGGAAAAGGCAAAAACCACAACTTTCAACCATGTGCCTGATTTTCAATGTCCATTCAGTACTACGCTATAACTTACAGAAACATTCTGGACTAGCCTGTTTTTTCTTAGTATTACATTTAAGATGTTTTGATATTAACAGTAGAGACCTGGTGTCATCACAAAGACTGATTACATGGCCTTTCACACGCAGGCACTTTAAATGTTCATGAAGAATAGAATACAAAAAAGACAACCTTTGTGAATGTGGAAGAAAGGCCACGTACAATGTGACAGGTAGGTAGCTCATGGAAACAGACTGACAGAGTCAGGTGCACTCACGAAGTGTAAACTGCCAACAAACTGTCAACTGCCAGAATGAATCTGGCTCTCATACTAAGGAGGCCACAATCTTAAATGTTTAAACATTCAGAAACTTCACTAAGACATCTAGTCGTGCTATATTTCCATGAATGTCCTTGCCACAAATTTAGTGCTGTCTAAAAGTAAGAAAAATAAAGACATATTCTTTACGTTACATGAATATTTTGTCAATATGCTTCTGATATTGAGAGAGATTCCTTGGAAGATTGTCATGTGCTATATAACTATATCTGCATTCAACATTCATTTTATTCATAATTTTCTGTATTTTCCAACATTTTTATTTTTTAAGTTGTATGTATCTTTTGTTTCCAATACTATTAACATAACACATACACTACATACACCTAAATGCAATTATCACTTTGGGTTATTTATGAACATGATAATTAAAGATATGGAATTGGCTCTTAGAATATTTTTCCTTCCTTTCCTCCCTCTTGGTCACAGTCATACCTCTGTTTCTTAGCAATAATAATAATGCCTTAGGTTCTCCAAATACTTGACATTTCCTTCCTACTATATCTTCCTATTCATCTTATTGTATTTTCTTTCTCTCTTTTATTCCTGTACATGTATTGAGGGCATCTATGTGTCAGTTGTGGAATGAGAAAGTTTAGGAAACACTTATTTGTGACCTGACCAAATGGTCTACATCTTCTTCCTCTATTGAAAATCAGCTAATTAGACTAATTAGTAAAAATAGCCTCATAGTTTTATTTTTAAAATAAGAAACATCAGTTGTGGTCTCTTGCCAAACATCTGGTGAATAAAAGATGCTCATATGCTTAACATGGTTCTTTTGTGATGGCTGAAATTAATATAAATAATATATACTCTTGTACCTGTCACTGAAATGTTGCGGCACTCACTGATTCCCATTTCCACTGGTACTACAGGGATATTCTATTACCTAAAGCACTGGAAAAGGTTAGGTCTTTTTTTCTGCCGCACATTTGGGCCGCATATTTGGGTTATTCATGGAGCAATTTTATTTCTCCTTAGTGCTTTCTTTTGTCATAAAGAATATGTTGCACTATTGTTTAGTACTTGAACTTGCTATAATATTTTGAATTCCACCAGCCTTATAACTACTCAGAGGAATTATATTAAAGAAGTTATGAAATAACAAAATCTTAAATTTCTAACTACAGAATTAGTTTAACCAAGCACATCCCAAAATTTTAACATATTGTTGTGTTTCTTTTCATTATTTTTGGTGGTGGACTTCTTAATTTATAGATAATTTTCATAATCGAATCCGTCCCTTTCGTTGTCACTAGAGGTCTGTGAATCTTGTCCTTAATCCCTTTAATCAACATGACTATAGTGAAGTACATTCACCTAGAATAATGTCTTTCTTTCAGTATTATTCAAAGCAACTAGACACTCACACTTTCTTTCTCCAGAGTTACATAACTTGTAATTATAACCTTACTTGTAAGCTTACATTTCACTGTCCCTCCCTAGACTATAGGCTTTTTGAAGATAGAAACAACGTCTGTTTATTCTCCAATATAGGTAAATTCTATGAGTGCTACTTAGAGGTGCTCAATAAATATTTGATTACTGCATGAATGGATGGTTGGGTTAATATTTTTTAGCTTATATTTGGCTTAACTGCACTGTCTATTGGCATATATAAAACTTCAGGCTATTGAGAAAGGCTTAACTCAATTAATCCTGCATCTTCAATCAGCCTACTAACAAACTGCAAAATGAGGCCAGGTGCTGTGGCTCACACCTGTAATTCCAGCACTTTGGGAGGCTGAGGCAGATGGATAACTTGAAGTCAGGAGTTCAAGAACAGCCAGGTCAACATGGTGAAACCCTGTCTATACGAAAATTACAAAAAATAACTGGGTGTGGTAGCACGCATCTGTAATTCCAGCTACTTGTGAAAATGATTCAGGAGAATTGCTTGAACCCAGGAGGCGGAGGTTGCAGTGAGCCGAGATCGTGCCACTGCACTCCAGCCTGAGTGACAGAGCAAGACTCCGTCACTCCAAAAAAAAGAGGAAGAAGAACATTGAAAATTGTAAAATGAGTGATTGGTGTTATTCCTGGCACAAAATAAGGGTTCAATAAATATTTTTCCTTTTAAATACACAGCTGAGATATCTGCAAGGCAATCCTTCTACAAATTTTGGAAGTCTTCAGTTGCTCTCTCACATTTCCACTTTCCTACTTCTCTCTTTTTATTTACATTTTCATTGGATCCTGAACATCCCTGAAGCCCCGATCATGGCCATGTTAATTTCTTCATCTATTCCATTCCCATTGTAACAAGGCTCTTGTTAGAAATGTGCCAGAGAAAAGAAAAAGATTTAGAGAAAAGAAGCGTAATTTCCAAAGAAGTGCTCTGTAATGTAAAGAAAAAATCAAAAAAAATTAAGAGACATATAGTGATATATGGAAAAGAGTAAAAATGCTATTATCCTTTAAGAAAAATAGTAAAAATGTTTTGCCACTTAAGATTTGCATTAGATGAGTTTTGCTGTTTTTAGAAAAGAAAATGTCATCTTACTCTGGAGAGAACCAGCCATCTCTGTGAGGTTTGTAGATTCTAGGACAGAGGGAAACGGCAATGAACACACAGTCCTACACAATTTAATTAGATAATCACTATCAGTGATCCTATATAGTATCAGGTTTACTAAATAATTTCCAGGATATACAGAGGTTCAGTTGACAGGCACCTAATTAGATTATGTTAGGTCATCTACCTTCCTTTCTTACCCCAGTGGTGGCACATTCATCTTCTTGATTCCTTTTTTGTTTGTTTTCTGGCGCAACCAGCTGTCCAAATTGTGCTAGTCAAAGCAGATAGGAGAGAGGTAGAAACATACATTTAACTCAGTTTTTCAGAGATAACTAGCAGAGTTAGATACACAACAACAACCAAACAAAAGATCTCTCTGCAATATGTGTTCACTTCCACCCTCAACATTAGGTTTCCGACCAAGAAGAAACTATCAGATGGTGAGGGGAGACAGGGGCAAAGGATTTATCATATTTTATGGCAAAATACTCACATCAAGACATTGGGTGCTGCAGCTTATTTCCTCACACTCCTTGCCGTCCAAGCAAAAGACATATTGAACAGATGCTAAACAGTCAAAACCCAGCCTTTCAACTAATTCTAATAGAAACATCCATAGCTAGACAGAGAACAGAGCAAAAATGTATACACACAGAATTCTAAAGTAAAGGGGAAAAAATTGACTTCTGAAAAAATGAGAATGAGGGCTCTAAATGCAAACTACTAACGATTACTATACGTTGGTATTTCTCAAAAACTTGAGAGAATCCTTCAGATATGAACCTCTCTGCACATGCAAAATAAGAGATCATCACTACAGAAGTAAGAAATTAAAGAATAAATGTGTCAATATGTAGCAATGAAGGGAAAAATGAAGGGAAAAGCAGGTGTCACTTCAAAGACTGTAAAACAGTGTCAATATTGGAAAATCTATTAACGGAACATATCAAACTCATAGGCCAAAGATAATAACACATGATTGTAGGTTTGATGTTGACATGGCATTTGATTAATTCAAACGTCTATGCCATACCACTCACTTAATAGCATGCAATTAAATTTATTTTACTCTCTAACAAAGGAATAAATAGACAGTAGAATATAATATTATAACAAGTAGACTAATTGTATATTTGGAAACTTTAAGAATGGTAGTGAGAAAACTGTAAGAAAATGTAAAAAATATCTTGGGACTAGTTGAAAATAATACAAAATTCAATATTTTTTCTAGAGACAGATGATAGTAAGTTTATTGCTATGATTTTAAAGACCATATTAATTTTACAGACAAACAAAACAGTAAAATACCTAGGAAAAATGTAGAAGAAATATTTATGACATATATAAAGAGAATATTAAATACTGCTGAGTTACGCACATGAAAAATTCATAAAAAGTGAAAGACATAAGTTTTTCTCATATCAGATAACTCAATAATATAAATATATTTGTTCTTCTAAATCCATCAATTTAATGCAACTTAAAGGAAAAATTTTAAATGTTTTTTGGACCTTAAGAAAATAATTTTAAACTTTATTTAGATAAACCCACGAGTGGATATAGCCAATAAAATTCTAAAATAAGTGATAATGGGGAAGTAGTTGTATAAATACTAGTGTATGTTATACATTCAGAGTAATTATATATGAATAGCTAAATAAAATATGAAATGTGATTATAATGGAATAGTATTTGTCAAAAAAGTGTTAATATTTGCTATAATTAATGAGGATTGAAAATGTTATGCTACGTGAAAGAAGACAGTACTATAAGACCAAATATTACATAATCAAATTTATGTTAAATGTACAGAATAGGCAAATTCATGGACAAGAAAGTAGATTAGTGGTTGCCTGTGAGGTAGTGTTAAATAATGGAGTGTAATTGACAGTGAATATGGGGTTTCTTTTATGGAGATATAAATGCTCTAAACTTAGATTGTGACAATGATTTCTCAATGTTGTGAATGTAAAATGGTTAAAAAGTTAAACTTAAAAATAGTTAAAAATTAAAGTAAGTACAGTCTTAATGAGTAATTATTTGGGGAAGTTTAGCAGATAAAATAAAAGTATAAGAAAATAAAAATTATAAAACAAAATGAAATTAAAAATTCACTGTATGCATGTGTCTTTATAGCAGCATGATTTATAATCCTTTGGGTATATACCCACTAATGGGATGGCTGGGTCAATAATATTTGTTTCCTCTTGGGAGTTGGACTTGGGTCAGAAATGTTGGAATAGGGAACTGTTACATTTCATTATGATTCCTTCAGTATGATTTGATTCCCTTGATGTATTTAACTATTTTTAAGGGTATAAGATTAAACAAATTTACAGTCAAAATTTCAGAAAATAGGGGGGAAGAAGTCAAAACACTTGAACTATAGATAACTACTGTTGATATTTATGATTGTATTAAACTTATTTTACTACCCTGTTTAAAAAAAATCACTGTATGGTTTTAACAGCATATTTGAGTAGGCGGAAGATTCAGTGAACTTGAAAATGTATTCCAAAGTATTCCCTGGAATACTAATCAGCAATAAAAAATGAATGAAATCATGTATTTTGGAGTGGCATGAATGAAGCTGGAGGCCAATATCTTTAGTGAGACAAGTCTGTTACAGAAAGACAAATACTGCAAGTCCTCACCTATAAGTGAGACCTAAATAATGTATACACATGGACATAGGGTGTGGAATAATAGACAGTGAAGACTCAGAAGGGTGAGAAGGTAGAAGTGGGGTAGATGATAAGAAATTACTTAATGTACAATGTATGTACATCACCTAAATAAAATACATGTACAATGTATTTTATTTAGGTGATGGATACCCTAAGAGCCGTGACTTCACTATTAAGCAATCTATGAATATAAAAATTATGCTCTTACCCCATACATTTATACCATTGATACAAATAAAAAAGATTTTAAAAATCAATGAAAATCAACAAGCATTCCTGTGACTGACCTCAAAAAATTATTCAATTTTAAAAACTGATGAAAGAGAAAAAGATATCTAGACATTCAGATACAGAGAAAATGAAGAGAATATTAAGTAATTTGACATACATCTAAAAGGAATCCCAGAAGGGGATGAGATTAAGGATGCAGCAAGGGAGTATTTGTTAAAATAGAGATTGAAATGTGCTAAAATTTTCTCAAATGCCTCTGCTTTCATATGCACAATGCTCAGCAAACGTCAAGAAGGATCAGCAACAACAAAAATAACTAGGAATACTATGGCAAAAAAATTACTGAATACCAATCATACAGAAAAATATTTGAAAGCAGCTAGATAAAAGACACAATATATACCTGAAACATAGAAAAAATAACTATAATTATTTTTTACCAAAAAAATTGGAAGAGCAGCTTTAAAGAGCTGTTTAAATTATTTAAACAAAACAAAACAAAAAAACTTGTCCTTCCTAGCATTCTACATTATTATTCCATCATCGAATACATCCTTACATACAAATATAAAATAAAAACATGTATATTAGTTTGCTAGGGCTGCCATAACAAATTGCCACAAACTCCATGGCTTAAACGTTAGAAATTTATTGCTTTACACTTCTGGACAAAAGAAGTATGAGATTAACGTGCCTGAAGGATGGCTTCTTACTGAAAATTATGGCAGAAAATTTGCTCCATACCTCTTGCTTATGTCTAGCGGTTTGCTGGAAATCTCTAACATTACTTTGTTTGTCGACGAATCACCCCAATTTCTGCTTACATCTTCACATGGTGTTTTCCTTGTGTGAGTGTCTGTATGTCTTCTCATGGTTTATTGTCACAAGAACACCAGTCATATATTGAATTAGGAGCACACACTATACTAGTATGACCTCATCTTAACTAATTACATATGCAAATATCCTCTTTCCAAATAAGTTCATATTCTGAGGTACTGGGAATTAGGACTTCAACATATGAATTTTTGGGGACACCATTCCATAACAACACATGAAGATAAACAAAAGCTGAGTGCATTTGCCACCAGTGGAACTGAACTACAATTCCTTTTGAAAATCGACACAAGACAAAGATGCCCTCTCTCACCACTCTTATTCAACATAGTTTTGGAAGTTCTGACCAGGGCAATCAGGCAAAAGAAAGAAATAAAGGGTATTCAAATAGGAAGAGAGGAAGTCAATTTGTCTCTGTTTGCAGATGACATGATTGTATATTTAGAAAACCCCACCGTCTCAGCACCAAATCTCCTTAAGCTGATAAGCAACTTCAGCAAAGTCTCAGGATACAAAATCAATGTGCAAAAATCACAAGCATTCCTATACAGCAGTAATAGACAAACAGCCAAATCATGAGTGAACTGCCATTCACAATTGCTACTAAGAGAATAAAATACCTAGCAATACAGCTTAGAAGGGATGTGAAGGAACTCCAAGGAGAACTACAAACCACTGCTCAAGGAAATAAGAGAGGATACAAACAAATGAAGAAACATTCTATTCAAGGATAGGAGAATCAATATCATGTCAATGGCCGTACTGCCCAAAATAATTTATAGATTCAAAGTTATCCCCACCAAGCTACCACATGGAGCCGAAAAGGAGTCCACATAGCCAAGACAACCCTAAACAAAAAGATCAAAGCTGGAGGCGTTAAGCTACCTGACTTTAAACTATACTACAAGGGAACAGTAACCATAACAGCATGGTACTGGTACCAAAATAGAGACATAGACCAATGGAACAGAACAGAGGCCTCAGAAATAACACCACACATCTCCAACTATCTGAACTTTGACAAACCTGACACAAACAAGCAATGAGGAAAGGATTCCTTATTTAATAAGCAGTGCTGAAAAACTGGCTATTCATATGCAGAAAACTGAAACTGTACCCCTTCTTTATACCTTATACAAAAGTTAACTCAAGATAGATTAAAGACTTGAATATAAGACCTGAAACCATAAAAACCCTAGAAGAAAACCTAGGCAATACCATTCCGGACAAAGACATAGGCAAAGATTTCATGACTAAAACACCAAAAGCAATGGCAACGAAAGCCAAAATGGACAAATGGGATCTAATTAAACTAAAGAGCTTCTACACAGCAAAATAAACTATCATTAGAGTGAAGAGGCATCCTACAGAATGGGAGAAAAATTTTGCAATCCATCCTTCTGACAAAGGGCTAATATCCAGAATAGACAAAGAAATTCAAAAAATTTGCAAGAAGAAAACAAACAACCCCATCAAAAAGTGGGTGAAAGATATGAACACATACTTCTCGACAGAGGACATTTAGTGGCCAAAAACACATGAAAAAAAGCTCATTATCACCGGCCATTAGAGAAATGCAAATCAAAAGCACAGTGAGATACCATCTCATGCCAGTTAGTATGACAATCATTAACAAACCTGCACGTTATGCACATGTACCCTAGAACTTAAAGTATAATTAAAAAAAAAAAAAAAGTCAGGAAACAGCAGATGCTGGAGAGGATGGGGAGATATAGGAACACTTTTACACTGTTGGTGGGAGTGTAAATTAGTTCAACCATTGTGGAAGACAGTGTGGCGATTCCTCAAAGATCTTGAACCAAAAATACCATTTGACCCAGCAATCCCATTACTGGGTATATACCCAAAGGATTATAAATCATTCTGCTATAAAGATACATGCACACGTATGTTTATTGCAGCACTGTTCACAATAGCAAAAACTTGGAACCAACCCAAATGCCCATCGATGATAGACTGGATAAAGAAAATGTGGCACATATACAACATGGAATACTATGCAGCCATAAAATAAGGATGAGTCATGTCCTTTGCAGGCACATGGATGAAGCTGGAAACCGTCATTCTCAGTAAACTAACACAGGAACGGAAAACCAAACACTGCATGTTCTCACTCATAAGTGGGAGTTGAACCATGATAACGCTTGGACACACAGATGGGAATATCACATACTGGGGCCTGTCAGGGGGTGGGGGGCTACAGGAGGGATAGCATTAGGAGAAATACCTAATGTAGATGACTGGTTGATGGGTGCAGCAAACCACCATGGCACATTTATGCCTATGTAACAAGCCTGCACGTTCTACACATGTATCACAGAACATAAGTATTATTAAAAAAATTAAATAAATAATTTAAAACTAAAAAAAGAGAAATGCTAAAAGGTATTCTTTTGGTTGAAGTAAAACGATAGCATATGGAAATGAAAAGGAGGAAAGAAAAACATCAGAAAAGTTTTTTAAAAACGTAGATACATCTATAATAGTATTTTTTGTATTATTTTTTAAAACACAAATGACTGAAGCAAACAAAAATAAAGTGACATAAAAATGCACATGTGAAATATGTGACAATAAAGGAATGGTGTGGTAAATGGAAGGTTATGATTGTCAAGTTATTCTATTTGTGAAATGTGAAGTGGGCTATATGAAGTGGGAACTTGTAAGTGTGAGATGTTATATCCATCTCAATTCTTTTAACTTTGAGGCTCTTAAAACCTGTTTTGTTTTGTTTTGTTTTTAGAACTTTATTATTATACCTCTAAATGATCTGTATAGCATCACAGGCTTTAGGATTAGATTGTTACAATCAAAAATTTGTCTATCACTGATAAATTGACCTCAGACAAGTTTATTAAGTCTTTCTCCTTTTTCTCTTCTGTGAAGTGGGGGGAAAAGTAGCTCATTCGTATAAGGTGATGATGAAGATGAAATGAGATATTTCCATTATATGATTTTCTCTTTGTAATAAGTGTTTCATAAATAATTGTCCACTCTTGTTACCTAATATTAGCACAGGTATTCTTGTTTATGTTTGAGATTATGTAAGTATTATCTTCCTATTTGTGAGGAAAATAGAGACATTTTTGATCAGTTACTGTATTTTAGAGAATTTAAGTACTTTAAATAGATTATTTTATTTACCATAAAAAACTTTAGAATTAGAATTGTATTTAAATATAGTATGAATTAGATATAGTATTTCATTTATATCAATATATTGAAATATTAAAATGTTTTCTTACCCATTTTGTAAATAAGATAGGATTAAAATCTGAATCTCCTTGACTAAAAAATCAGTATCCTTTTTACTCACAAGAACAAATCATTGTATTTTCTATTCAAAAACAAGCTATAAAATTATACAATTATTATATATTAAACCAGAGAAAAATGAGTCAACTTGAACCTAACAACATCTGCCTAAATAATTTTGCATCCTGAGCAATACCTGTTTAATAATTTTTCTAAACATCTCAGATTCTGAAATTTTTAGGAAAGTTTGATATAAAAATTTTCTTTCTATTGGCCTCACAAATCATAACCCTGAAAAATGCAATATTTAAACTTATAAACATGAGCTAATACAAATTCTCTCTTTTACTAAAACACAGCCAAAATCAAAATCACAGCAACAGGCATATCAAGTTTGTTATTCATATTTTGAGTTACAACATCTATCTACTGTGTTCATGGCTCCTCTTCAGAAGAAAGATACGTAACTTGGAGTCAAATATTGAAGTCAAATATTTTTGGAACGTTCAGAAGATACAAAGCAAAAATGACCACATGAATTCTAAGTGTGGTATCATATCCCTTAGGTCAAACTCCTGTGGAACAGATCTGGCAGGACAGTGGAGGGAAGGCAGCTCGGGCCTTTTTTGTATGTGCAAAACGCTCCTTTCTTTCTTCAAGGAACAATGCCCTCAAACCCCAAAGTGTTCACATTTCCTGAGGACTTGTAGGAAGCAACAAGCTTTCAATAAAATTTGAGTTTAATAAAATCATATGAGGTTTGCACATAACCTGGTCATTCCAGAAACCTACTTTCCCCAAACATTGGATACATCAAGTTGGTTTTACTTAGTCAATAATCCTCTGAAAGCAAATGAAAGCATCTGAGACAGGATTTAAGGATTTATTCAGCATAAAAATGACACTAATTGATAGCTGCAGGAGGCAGACAATTTCTTAAGCAGATAGGGGTGTCCCCAGTAAAATCTGACCTTCGAGCCAAAGGCAACTTGAAGCCTGAAAACCCTGCTACTAGTTCCAGGTAGAATCCACCACCAAGAGTGAGAACTTCCTTGATATCTTTCAGCCTATCAAATGGTGCTTTTTCCAGGCCTGCCCATGGACCAACCAGCAGACAGTTATCTCACCCATGGACCAATCAACACACACTTTCTCCATTCCTAGCCCATAAAAGCCCTATCTCAGCCACATGTTGGGACTACCCACTTACAGGTAGGAGATACCAACTTTTGGTCTCCTCTCTGCTGAGAGCTGTTCTGTCACTCAATAAAACTCTTCCCTTCCAGTTGTCCACCCTAAGCGCATTCTTCCTGGATGTGGGACAAGAACTTGGGAGTTGATGAACAGTGGATGTGAAAAGGGCAGTAACACATTACTGGCTGGCTATGGCTGAACTACGGGTGGTGCCAAACTCCCCTTTGTCACACTGCAGAAGTGAAGAGCTGCTACCAATCTGGGGACCCAGACTTTAGATTGTCCTAGCAGGAACAGTAACATTATAGCCCTCCTGCCCTCTGTCAGTGTCGGGTGGCCACCCCATATGACAGACAGCGGTGGTGGCGCCAGAACAGCCCAGGACCTGCAGGCTGGAGAGAGGTGGCAGGACTGATCAAGCTGAAACACATCCCCTGCCCCGTTCGCCGAGCTGCAGGTAGCAGTAATGAGAGAGCTGTAGCATACTCCCTCCACCTTTTAGGGCTCCGCAGTTGCTGACATCTCTGTTTTTGGGCGCCACTGCATTCCCCTTATGCAGATACTGGAGCCTGCAGTGGAAGTCACTTGTGGTAGACCTGGTCTAGCCACAGCTTCACGAAACAGGCACCTATGTCAGTGCCAGGAGCTGCCCACCTGCTACAGCAGCCAGTGTACCTGGCTGTGTGCAGTGGCCAGACCCTGCGCTTGCTCGCTCACAGACCCCTCGCCACTCTGCACCTGGCTCACCCACAGTGGGCGTGGGATCTGGGCCAGTAGCATGACCTGAGCACAGCTGGTGGGCCTAGTTGTTGTAAGGAGCCCAGAGGGTGCAAGCGAAACTCAAGCAGAAGCGCCAGCAGCCACAGAGGATTCCAGCTGGCGAAGTAACACCTGAAGGGTCGTGTGACATAATGAAATCCTAAAACCTGTTATTTTAATAACTTAAATTTTGTATTTCTTGTCAGGTGTATGAAGGATGAAGTTCATTTTCAGTACAGTAGCATTGCTCCTCCCAGCCTCTTTACCTAGTAATCTAAATGCAATTTCAGCTTTTCTCGAAGTTTTGAAAAAATAGAAATTAGAAAGCATCACAGAAAGTTAACTTTAAACAAGATATAGAATGTATTTTTAAAAGTAAATCTTTAATAAGGTGGCCATTATTTGTAATAAAATCATTCTCACTCTCCTCAGTAATGATGATGATGCATCAATGTATTTTGGATCTTGCAGTTTATAAAGATGGCTTATTCCATTTCATCATCTTATCTTCCTAAGCCTTAAACACATCTATATTTTTCCCTTTCAATATGCAACAAAAACAAAAAGGCTGATTAGAACCGGGTCAGGGAAAATGATTTATGGCCATTTAAGAGTGTATGCCTATTGAACCTTGTTGTCACTGACTTTCCATATCTATCACCTTTAAATTCTAAGAAAGAATGTGGTTAAACTGAAAGACTGTAGACTGAATAGAAATCAAGTAAATAGCAATGGTTTATCAGTTTTAATCAATTACTTTCCAATCACTTTTGGAAATGAAAATTGAAACTGTGGGTCTTGCGCCATTTTTGGCACCCTGTGCTCATGGTCAGTCCAGCACAGCCAATTGTGTGCTACTTACATGATATTACTTATTTCAGAGCTTTTATCATCACGTTTTCATATTTTATGGACACATCTTTCTAACTGTGGATCAGACATAAACATGCAGCTGCTGTGCAAGCTAGTTGACTGCATTGCCTCAGCAAATCATAAGCCTTCAAATTAGGCATTCTGGAACATAAGCAGAAATAACAGAGGGAGTTTGTTTTTCAAATAGAAATTTTCAAACAGCCCTTTTTTTTTTTTTTTTTTTTTTTTAAGGAGTCTCATTCTATCACCCAGGCTGGAGTGCAGTGGCACGATCTCGGTTCACAGCCACCTCTGCCTCCCAGGTTCAAGCAATTCTCCTGCCTCATCCTCCTTAGTATCTGGGATTACAGGCATATGCCACCATACCTGGCAAATTTTTGTGTTTTTTAGCAGAGACAAGGTTTTGCCGTGTTACTAAGTCTGGTCTCAAACTCCCAGCCTCAACTGATCTGCCCGCCTTGGCCTCTCAAAGCTCTGTAATTACAGGCCTGAGCCACTGTGCCTAGCTCCAAATAGCCTCTTTTAACAGCCACATTTTGTTCTTTGGTTCCAGGAAGGTAAAAAGAAATTTAATCACTCTTTGAAAATGAACTTCATCCTTCATACACCTGACAAGAAATACAAAATTTAAGTTATTAAAATAACAGGTTTTAGGATTTCATTATGTCACAGGACCCTTCAGGTGTTGCTTCGCCAGCTGGAATCCTCTGTGGCTGGTGGCGCCTCTGCTTGAGTTTCGCTTGCACCCTCTGGGCTCCTTACAACAACTAGGCCCACCAGCTGTGCTCAGGTCATGCTACTGGCCCAGATCCCACGCCCACTGTGGGTGAGCCAGGTGCAGAGTGGCGAGGGGTCTGTGAGCGAGCAAGCGCAGGGTCTGGCCACTGCACACAGCCAGGTACACTGGCTGCTGTAGCAGGTGGGCAGCTCCTGGCACTGACATAGGTGCCTGTTTCGTGAAGCTGTGGCTAGACCAGGTCTACCACAGCTGGCCCATATTAATAATGCCCATATTAATAAACATGAAACTTTACAATATGCTAATAATGTTCTATAAAAGAAAATTTGACTCAAAGACTTCTGACTTCCTTTTAATTTGCATAAAAGATTTATATTAGAAAAAGCAACCTACACATTAGTAGTTAAATATTTTCCATGGGATCTCAGTGGTCAAAATCTATAAAAAAATACTCTCTGTCTTCCCCTTATCACTTATGTTCTTGGTAACTCACAGGAGAAGTTTTTCTCTTGTCTCAGAATCAGAAAAATCTATGCTGGGCAACCAACTTGGTTTTCTTCTATGGCCACTGTGGCTTTGTGGGAGACTGTTGATATTTCCCCACCTTTCTCTCCCAACAAACGGTTATTCCACATTCATAAATTAGAAAAGACTCTATGTGTACATTTGTTCACTATAATCTTATCTGTTCTTTTGTTTTGTCATTTCTCTGAGATACTTTTATATATAAAATATGTAATCAATATACAAGTACAAAATAAACATAACACATAACATATTTGTGTCTAAATATATTATGTATGGTATACATATCCTAAACTAAATACATATAAACTACATAAAATATATATAATAAATGTAATCTATAAATAAGGGTGTGTGGGGTGTGTGTGCATGTATAATATACACATGCACATACAGGACAAAAAATTTATTTTTCTGTTCTACCTTAAATGCATTTATATTGTAAGGATAAAATAAATATTAATTTTATAGTTAATGGCCTTATTTAATGTTTACTCCTATGTCTTATGGCATAATATAATTTTTGCTCCCGTCTTTGGTCATATGCTTTCTTAACTTTAGTTTCATGCCACACAGTACAGATTAGCACTGGGACTGAAGCTGCCTAAAGTATTCTATGCAGCATCTAATTTGTTTGCAAAGTTCTTGAACTATGAATAAGGATAAAATTTCAAAGCCAAAGTATGGAAAAAAAGACTGGAGAAAAGCATTTTTATGCTAATGGCCATAGCAATGATTATAAAGCAGAGTGCACACAGAATGCACCATGGAGATGATAAATAATATTTATGGAGCATATGGGGGCCTTGCAAAGCAGAAGCAAAAATGTTCTTTTCTTCAAATTCTGTTTGCCAAATTACTTTGGACATTAAGGAAAGTGTTGAAGTTTCATTTGAACTGTGGATCAAAAACCCTGACCAAAAACAGTGCTGGGATTTGTGTGCTGTCATTTTATTCACCACAACATTAAATAGAACTGTGACATGCTAGACTGATTCTGGATAAATTGTCTTTTACTGGCTTGATATAAGGATGCTCTGAAGGAAAAAGTGTGAGACAAGGAATAACTTTCAAAAAACAGTGAATAGAGAAGTTTCTCTAATTCTTAATAGAGTCAGTATAATTCCAAGGGCCAAACAAATGCTACTTTTATGCAAATTTATTGCTTCAAATTTTATTGTAATAACGTGACACATCAATTTATATTTTGAGGATCTGGAAGCTTTTTTTAATTTGAAAAATGTATAGCTATATCCTTTATATCCTTTGTCATCCCTTCTGCCTCAAAATAGTAAACATTCATGGGTTCCCTCGTAAGTCTCTAGTGGTCTGCATTTTATTTACTCCGATAATCATAACCAAGGACTTGGTAAGTGTCAGGTGCTATGCAAAGCTTTTTACCTCTATTATTGCAAGACACATTTTATTTTCTTAATGGTATGTTGAGAAATTTGAGATTCAGGAATTCTAGGGAGCTTGTCAAAAGTCACAATTAGTAGTAAAGCTGGGATTCATTTATGCCTGACCAAAAGTGTTCTGTCGTTTTAAATATACTACTATCATATATATATATAAATAGATCAGTCTCACCAAAAACCACCAAATGCTATAGCAGAGACATCCTCAAATTCAAATTCTGTTCATAGGAGAAACTTATCAAGATACTCTTAAAATTATTAAAATCATTGCCTAAATATTTTGAGGATTTCTGAAGATGCCCTTTATCTGTTTCAAACTGAATATATTGTGGAACTGGAAAGTTACTTCCTCTGGTTGAAAGTTTAAAGTCCTGATGAGTTTGAATGACTTTAGTGGAGAAAGACAGGTCCTCTGGCCTAAACAAATCAGCCTATCTATAAACCACCTCTTATATTAATATGGGAGTTTAAATAGCTGGAAAATAAAATATTGACACTAGGCAGAATTTATGTATTTCCACAATGTAACTTCCAAAGTTTCACGAGAAAACTCCCATCCTCTTATTCTTCCTGAAGCCGAGGCAGAATTATGCTTCCCACAGGAAAATAATAATAATAATAACAACAACAACATGTGGCGGTAAATGAAATATATCCTGGTTCTATCATCTGCACCCTCTGGCTGAATGAGTAAATAAAAGTGTGAAAAAGTCATGTAGAAAAGAACATATTTTCCAAGTTATTATTTTTATCCATGATTATGTTTTATTTAGTTTCATCGAATTAATTATTTTAGAATTCACTCCTACTCTCTGCAAAATTTAAGTCCATTATTTCTGCCAGCATAAAATATCGGGGTAAAATCTGTTTGAAGTCAATCTTTTCTTAATAATGTATGTAAAAATAACTAAGGAGTCCATGTTTCTTTTACTAACAATTTAATATACTCTTATATGTAACATATTGTCTGTCTCACAGGTTATTTTTTGTCCTACTTATTGAAAATTTCATAAAATAAATATGTTTTCCTTAATATAGTTCTTCTCTTTGTTGATATCAGATGAATGCAAACATAATTTACTTGGGAAAAGATATCTAGATTGCTTTTTTCCAAAGATGTTTTCATTTAAAAAAAATTTTTTTTAATGGATGTAGGAGTACACGTGTCATTGTGTTATGAGGATATATTGCATAGTAGAGAAGTGTGAGCTTTTAGTGTACCCATCATCCAAATAGTGTACACAGTACCCGACAAGTAGTATTTTATCCCTTACCCCCTCCACTCTCCCTCCTCTGGAGCTTCCAGTATTTATTATGTATACCCATTGTTTAGCTTTCAGGTATAAATATTATACCTGTTAACCTTTTACACCAAACTTGCATCCTTTCTATGAATGTGGGTCTAGTAAAGTAAAATACAAACCCAAGAGTAAAAGTTTCATATTGAACCAAAACAATGCATACATGTAGTTGAAGCAGATATTTTTGTAGAAAAAAAAATAAAAGAACACATCTTTACCAAGTTTAAATAAGAAGATAAACGAGTCTTTTTTTTTTTTTTTTTTTTTTTTGATACTGAAATATTCACCCTTTGTAGGCAATGGCAACAGAGAACTTAATCCCAGGTAGGACAAAGTAGGGGAGAAGAGAGACTTCATTTAGCCCCAGGAGTGACCTCTTTTACTTTTTAAGACTGGAGCTATGCAGGAGGACAAGAATAAATCTAAACAGGATGCAGGTGGCTGGGAGCGGTGGCTCAAGCCTGTAATCCCAGCTCTTTGGGAGGCCGAGACGGGCGGATCACGAGGTCAGGAGATCGAGACCATCCTGGCTAATACAGTGAAACCCCGTCTCTACTAAAAAAATACAAAAAAAATCTAGCCGGGTGAGGTGGCGGGCGCCTGTAGTCCCAGCTACTCAGGAGGCTGAGGCAGGAGAATGGCGGGAACCCGGGAGGCGGAGCTTGCAGTGAGCTGAGATCCGGCCACTGCACTCCAGCCTGTTGACAGACTCCGTCTCAACAACAACAACAACAACAACAAAAAAAAAAAAAAAAAAAAAAAAAAAAACAGGATGCAGGCAGCAATTACTATAGCAATATTTTTAAACATTTTCTATTTCTTCATCTCCCTTATGCCTATGTGCATATCTAACTTTATGAACTTTTCTTCTTTTGGTGCTATTTCTATAGTGTATTCAACAGAGTAGGTTCATGTTTTAAAATTTATTTCTGGAAACTTAAAATACAAGAGCAACTCAACAGTGATAGAGTAAACAAAACAACTGAAATGGTGATATCTAATAGTGAAAACTGTTTATAGGAAATTACAGTTATAGCATCTGAACATTTATGTGTTCATTTTATATTCACAATTGCACCATAGATGAAGTCAAGGATGTAACAGAGTTAAAGAAGGGAAAAGAAGGGCAATTAAGATCTACTTAACATTTGTTATAAACGAGGACTTGTACCTGGTAATTTAGACACATTTTAAATGTAATCATAATTAAATCTATTGAAGCTGATATAATTTCCTTCACATTGGAGAGGAGTAAACTGAGATTCTAAGAATAAGCTACTAAACTTCACGAACTAATTCAGGAAGATACCTTTTTTTTCCCATCCTAAAAGGCAAGGCATTTTAATTTCTTATAATTTATATTTGGAGGACATCATTTCTGGGAATTGCCATTAGATTATACAATTCCCAGACTATCTTCTTTACAAAAACATAAAAAGAGATAAATCTTAAGCGTGTTTAAGCACTATGCCAAACTAATTCAGTGGGGGAGGGTTTAGTACTTATCTAATGATGGAAACACAGAAAGATCCAGACAAATAAAGTATTTTGTTGTCATATTTTGGTAATATCATTTAGAAAAATATAAAATATTTTTTAATTGCAACTTCTGAAATAAAGTTTTGGTAGTCCTCAACTAGTCTTTCAATCACTCAATAGATAGAGATCAAGTACATGTCTTTAACACCTTAAGCCAACAAGACAAATGTTTTTCCTTTGCTGCTATAATTATATGGTTTCAAACCTCAATGTTTTTAACATAAGCCAATAACATATTTGTTTATGATCATTATCAAATAAACTATTTTGTACTATACATAATTGTATGTGCTATATTTTTATGTGTCTGGCAGCATAGTATGTTTGCCTACATCAGTCTCACCACAAGAGTAAAATATTGTGCTAAGATGTTTACAATGGGTAGGAGTCGATTTGTTTTTAAGAAAATAATTTATTTAATATTTTCTTCTCAATTGGTTTCATTCCTGTACCTGAAAGGAGACAGATTAAACCTATATGTGTCTATAAAAGTAACAGTAATATCCAATTGCATGATAAACGCCAACATTCTGTGTGGATACTTTGTATCAAATGATCTAGAATTCAGGCTTTAACATCAGCCTACATGAATTTGAATTCCTGTTTCAATAATTTTTTATCAGGTTTACCAACCTCTTTCTGTCCATGTGTCCTTCTCTTTAAACTTGGGCTATTACTTACACCAGCCTCATCAAATGTTATGAAACTTATCAGAAGTAATACTATGATATAAATTAAACTAGAATGTTTATTGGCTTACAATAAACATTCAACAAATATTGACTACAATTAATTTTAGCATTATTACTACTTAATCACGTTTTTTTTTTTTTTTTTTTTTTTTTTTTTTTTTTTTTTTTTTTTTTTTCTTGAGATGGAGTCTCGCTCTGTGGCCCAGGCTGGAGTGGAGTGGCACAATCTCGACTGACTGCAACTTCTGCCTCTTGGGTTCAAGCGATTCTCCTGTCTCAGCCTCCTGAATAGCTGAGACTACAGGCGGTTGCCACTATGCCGGTTAATTTCATATTTTCAGTAGAGATGAGGGTTTTATAATGTTGGCCAGGCTGGTCTCGAACTCTTGACCTCAGGTGATCCACCTGCCTGGGCTTCCCAAAGTGCTTGGATTACAGGCATAAGCCACCACGCCTGGCCCGTATTTTTAAATAAAATGTATTGATATTCTGAGACACACAGAAGCCTAGAAACCCATGTAGCTGTATTCTAACTAACATCCTAATTCAGCATTTGCATCTTACCAGCCCACCCCTGAGCTTTCCTTGAATACTTCCACTAACATGATCCTCAGCATCTCCAAAATTGGTCCAATATATTTTAAATGTTTAAGTTCTGTATTCTATTTTTTTTTCCTAGACAGATTCTTGGTCTGTCACCTAGGCTGGAGTGCAGTGACGCCATCTCGCCTCACTGCAAACTTTACCTCCTAGGTTCCAGTGATTCTCCTGCTTCAGCCTCCTGAGTAACTGGGATTGCAGGCACGTGCCACCACGCCTGGTTAATTTTTGTGTTTTTCGTAGAGACAGAGTTTTGCCATGTTGGCCAGGCGGCCTTGAACTGCTAACCTCAAGCGATCCACCCACCTCAGCCTCCCAAAGTGCTGGGATTACAGGCGTGAATCACTGCACCCGGCGAACGTTTAAGTTCTAAAAGGCTTGTCACTCATCTTCAGCCCCAAACTGCTTTCTTGTAATTTGGCTGAGTTTTGTTCCCTGAGAGTGTATAGAATAAGTCTAATTCCACTTATGAAATAAAATATTTCAGCTAGTTAAAAGCAGACAGCAAGTTATTCACTAGCTTCCATTACTTTAGGCTGAACATCTTTTGTTCTTTTGTTTTCCTACCAATTGACAAGTTTATTTTGACTCCCTCAATTGCTCTTCTTCATTATACTGGAAGATTTTGTATCATTATATTACAAGAGTGAGCAAAGTACAGAGTGGCTCTCAACTCTATCTGCACGTTAGAATATTTGAAGAGCTTTAACAATACCAACGGAAGGGCTCCATATCCAGAGATTCTGATTTAATTAATTGGTTTGGGATGCAGCCAGCTTGAAAAAAACACATTGATTTAGAAGAAAAAACATGGAATGTATAGTTAGAAACATCTCTTGCTTATGTGATTTTGAGCAATTACTCTCTTTAAACTTCATATTCCTTTGTTCATTTAATCAGCAAATATTATTAAATGCTTACCAGGGGTCAGACCTTTTGCTTAGCAGAGGTAACACACAGAAACAAGACATACTTGCTTCTTTCAAGTGTCAAGATAGTAATGATCAAATAATGACAAGAATGGAAGTGTATTATACATTTAGATGAGTGCTAGAAAAAGGATCATGGTTCTTTGAAATTCAACAAAAACAAATCTGGCATAGTTTGTATTATAGAGGGGAAAGCATTTGTCTTAAGCCCAGAAATAAAATGGAATTTTGACTTTAAAATTAAAAAAAAAAAAATTAAGCTTTTACGATTGATTCAATCACCGATTTTTACAAGAGGTAAAAGACACTTTCTTATCCTCTTCATAGAAAATAACTACTTTTTATTACTTTAAAGATTTGAAATGTGTGGCGGTGGAAGCTCTTAGGGACAAAGATTTGACATAAAAACACTTGAGGTGAAGAGTGATGGAGTTGGCAGTTTTGTTCCTCTCCCCAAGGAAACTTCCAAATGCAGACCCCAGAGCAGGAATCATGCCAGGCATGGAGGTAGAGCAGCAGCTGGGACATCACCTTATTTGCTGGCCCCTGGCTTTCAGGGGACAATGTGATGGAGATAATACCTCTTGTGGAAAAAAAAATTACCCGGGCTAAGGATATTTTTCATGAAATCCAATAGTATGGGACATTGATTAGTAGCTATTTTGGCCTAACTTTGGGAGAATAAGATTTTTAAAGTCATAAAGGGTCTAAAAAAATGTCTCACAAACTTCAAAGTTTACACATATCTGTATCCATCTTGTTAAGAAGATTGTAATTTAGTAGTTCAAGGTTGGGGCTGGAGATTGTGCACTTCTAACACATTATCAGGTGATGCCAGTATTGCTCCTCATTGGACCATAGTTGATATAGCAAGGATCTAGTTACTGAATATCCAATCTCATTTTGGCCATCACAAAGTATGTGTTTGATACAATTATCCAAAGTGTCAGCTACAAGAATAAGCTAGTTTCTGCCTGGATTTAATTTGAATGCCTTTCCTGCAAATATTTGAAGTATTAGCACATGAACCTGAATTCCCTCAGTTAGAAATGTCTGCACATTCCTCCTATATGCTCTTTTCACCTTAATCATTTCATTTATTGGTTCAACGGTAATACAATATTCTAGGGATACCAACTACTTTCAGATTTCTTGATACTCTTTCTGCCCACCATCTTGCTGCATGTCTTGATCATCGACTGAATATACTTACCATACCAGTGATCACCAGTTATTCAATGCACTCTGAAAACTGCATTGATTAAAGTGTCTAAACAATCAAATAACTTAGCCAAAAATCAATATGACATTTTTAATATTCCACAGAAAGACTGCTTACTCTTCACCTCTGGAGGGAAAGGCAACTAAACGAATTATATTTTTGTCTCTGAAATTTGTGCCATATGCAGAGCAGTGCATATGTTAGAATAATATTTTTAATCTGGGTGCCCACATAGTCAGTATTCTTTCTTAGAAGTATAGTAGCCTACTCTAATTGCAGAAGTAGTCCTTCTGGGCTAGAAGTGCTCTTTACTTTAATTGGCATGAATGCAATCACATAATATTAGGACCAGAACTGCTACAGAAAGTATGTAGCTGGACCCATAGTTTGTAATTTAGATATGAAGGCAATAGAAAAAAGAAGAATTTCTATGACCACACCAGTGTATTAATAACAGAACAGGTGTAACCATCAATTCCTAGACATATTCTTCTGGTGACTAGAAATCCTGGAACCAGCATTCTGGTTACAGGTTTGTACAAAGCCATTGGACTTTGGGGGTCTTGTTTTTTCTCATCTGCAATTTAAACTACAATTTCTCTAGCAAACAATTTAGGTTAATATACCCAGAATCCAAGAAAAATTAATATTAAAATATGCATATAGCATATTTTGCTAACTCAATTTTACTTTTGAACACACACTATACAACCCAAATAAATAATATTCATGAGTAACAAAATGCTAACAAGGGTTACTAGGATGAATAAATTGTTATTTGAATTAGTTTTCAATTTCATAATCAGTGGTTCAATTGAAAATGATACTCAATTTTAATATTAACATAAATAATATCAGCTCTTACCAGAGACAATGAGTAGTAAATTTCATATGATAAGCTAAAAATAAAATGAAATATTTCGGCCGGGCGCGGTGGCTCAAGCCTGTAATCCCAGCACTTTGGGAGGCCGAGACGGGCGGATCACGAGGTCAGGAGATCAAGACCATCCTGGCTAACACGGTGAAACCCCGTCTCTACTAAAAATACAAAAAAACTAGCCGGGCGAGGTGGTGGGCGCCTGTAGTCCCAGCTACTCTGGAGGCTGAGGCAGGAGAATGGCGTAAACCCGGGAGGTGGAGCTTGCAGTGAGCTGAGATCCGACCACTGCACTCTAGCCCGGGCGACAGAGCAAGACTCCATCTCAAAAAAAAAAAAAAAAAAAAAGAAATATTTCAATTCAGATTAATAAAGTGCAGAAGTTCTGTTTCTATATACTTTAAATAATTAAAACATGTTCTATAAAAATTGTGAGCTATATGATAGCTATAATAATCTTTATGATACAACAGCTCTAGATTTATCTTGCCTTTATAGTGCACTATTGTTAGGTCTACATTTGTACAGAATTGTATGTGTGTGTGTGTGTGTGTGTGTGTGAAGCATGGTTTAAGAAGGCACCTACTTTTGTTCATTGCAAATTCTATTTTGTATTAAGTAAATACAATGAAAAAATTTTGAAGATACCAATAACATATTTTACCCCAAATAAAATATTTAGGCAACATAGACACAGATAATACATTTTTCCCTGGATCTTTTGTGTGTGTGTGTGTGAGGTGTAGAATCTTAAGAAAATGAATACCATCGAGTGTAAGTCCCCAGGCCTGTAAACTGCACAAATGAGAAAAATAGATATTTCTTTTTTTCCCTTGGATTGTTTCTTCAGCCTACACTAGGGAAGAATTGGTCTTCTTGGAGCCATAAAAACAGTATGGTGCCTAGTTATCATCCCAGAAGGGAGTCAGGGACTGTTAACCAAGGAGCATGTCTGAACAATTTTTAACATCCCCAAGTTTGTAATTCCTTATATATCTGTCGGTTTCCCTATTAAAAAAATATCCTGAGTGTTTGGTTCCATGGCCATCAAGGGAGGGACGAGAAACACTGTCTCTTTATATAGCTAAACATGAAGAATAACTCATAAGGGATATGAGGGCAGTGAGAACAGCGAAGTGAGGAGGAAAGGCAGCTGGAATTTTAGGGCTTGCAGAAAAAGAGCTGACTGTGTGGCTTCATAAAATTTACATACCATATTTTATTCAAAACTGAGTCACTGAGATTAATTCAGAGTTGTTTCAGGAAGAAGAGGCTTTGAGTCTGGGATTACTGCTTTCCTGTCCAGATTCACCAGAGAGTTTCCACATACCACTTAACCTTGCACCAACAGAGCATTCTTAAAAAGCAGCTATGTCCTATCTAATCCCTCTGGCATAAACAGTTCAAACTTGATCAGTTGTAGAATGAGGATAAAAGTGTTTTACTAGGAAAGGGGTGAAGGAAATTCTACTACTGTCTGATGGCATCATCCGTTAGATAAAAGCCCCAGTTTGAAAAGAAACCTGGTAGTCTGCCTTTGCACATTTACAAAGTGGAGACAATTTACAAAACCTTACAACTTGCAGAGATGAAAGGTATGTCAATGATCAGAACACTTTGTTGTTATCATTGCTTTATTGTTGTTTCTGTGTTGTTGTGACACTAAGAATTATGATCATCAAGGGAGCTGACCTAATCAGGAGGAGAGACCTCAGCTTACTAGAGTGAAGTAGATACCAGCTGTCAAAGCCTGAGAGGTGGAGAAATGCACGTCATTTGTATGGAGGCTGCCGGCTGTTTGATAATTGTACCGTTCTTTCCAGTTTAGTCACCATTCAGCTCTCATTCCCCAGTTAGCCTCCCTTTTCAAAACACATTCAATCAAAGGACGTTATTTATCAAAACACTTGAAGATTCTGTATGAAGGCTGTGTGGTGTGTTTTGCATACTGATTCAAAAGAGATTGCCATGTTAATCAACGAAGGATCGTCAATAAGTATGATCCCCATGGGATTCCAAGTGAAAAAGAAGTCATACTCCATAGATTGTATTTTCTTCCCAGAGTTTTCTGTTTTGACAATTGCTGTCTTTAGCCTTTGTGTGTGCAGGTCTGTTTGTACCTGCAAATTGACTCAGTTTCTTATGTTCTTATTCTTACTTATACCACAGTTGGCAAAGTGGTTATAAAATAATAGAATTATTATTAGGAGCAAGTAACAAAGGAAGAAAAAATTGCCTAAAACACAATCACACAGTAGAAACCACAGCTAATCTTTATAACTTTGTACTTTTTGTTTAGATTTTTACTGTAATTTTTCATGGGTATTTTGCAGATAAGTAACAACATGATATATGCATAATTTTGTTTTTGTACTATTTCAGTTCAGCATGAGCTAAACATTTATTAGACAAAATAACAGAAATCTAAGTTATAAAGAAACTGATCATTATGATTACATTAAAATGTAAATGCTGCATATATCACGTCAATAAAAATGAACACACATTATTGTCTAAGATATTTAAAACACATGTAAACAACAAATTATTCCTCTACAGAAGAGTCTATAAAATCGAGAGCAAGACAACATAATGCAAAAACAAGCAAATGACATTCAGATAAGAATAAATTTGAATAGTCAGTAAAGATAATTCAAAATGCTAAAATTAGACTAGAATAAAAATATTTAAAAGCACACACAATGAAAAATCATTTCACACAATAATATTTACAAAAATATTAAACTCTGAAAATGCCATGTATTGGGTTTTGGTGAAGATGTGGTGTCGCGTGAAGTCTTAAATATAGCTGTTAGAAGTGCAAATTATACTACTACATTAAATAATAATTTGTTAATATATAGGGAAGAAAAATAAGTAGATATACTAAGACTTAGTATTTTATTCCTATTGTGTATACACTATAGGAAATTTGAGGCATGAGAAGAGACAAAATATCACATGTACCTCATAAATATATAATTATTATGTATCAATAAATAAAAATTTTAAAAATGATATAGAATATTTATAACAGCAGTGTCTTCATAGCAACAAATTAAAATTAACATAAATGTTTCTTAACATGAAAAACAATAATTAAATTATAACATTGAGAGAAAAAGTGAGTTACCAAAGAATACATGCAGTATGGTGAGATTTAAAGATTTAAAATACGCCCATTGATATATGAACTACTTGATCTATCTTTCTACCTATATCTATAGATCTGTATATATAGATACATATCTACAAACATTTATATCATTAATATGTGTTTATATATAGACATACATATCAACTATCGTTCTTGTGAATATATATGTTAATATCTATCTATAATATAGATGCATAAATCTATATAGTATATATATACAAATCTATATCTATGGTATACATAGATATATAATCATATATGGTATATAGATATGATATATACATCTATATAGTATATATAATATACTATATATATTTATATAGATAGTATATACTATATATACTGTATATAGATATATAAATCTATATATGATGTATAGTAAATATAGAATTCTATAGAATGCCTGAAGCTCCTCCAAACCAGCCCCTCCCATTCATTGCTCACTGAAATCTGTAGATATCTGAGGAGCGTTCTGTGAGGTGTCAGAAGCAGAAACATCGAGAGAGATGACAATTTTATTCTCTTCCTTTGGGCATGCATTGAAAAAGAGCAGATGAGGGAAACATTCCCTTTTATTTTGTGAACACTAGGGGATAGTGAGAAAAATAAACTCAGGGTCAGAGATTGTAAGAACATTTCTCCTTGTCTTTTGTTTCAACTGCATATACTAAAAATCATCCAATTATACCACCACTGTTGTGGCACACAATTTACTTAAATGTTTACTAAGTTGCTTATTTTAATTTCTTGATTTGGCTTTCATGTGTGTACTGCCAGTCAGGTATCTTTACTTTCATATAAACGTGATGCTGTATGAGTCTTTTGCCGCAATGTATAATGTCAATTAAGTGTTCAGGAAAATTAAAGCATATTTGAGATTTGCATAAGAAGGGAATGCATGTGCTTGCATACAAATGCTCTTTTTTTTTTCTTTTAGGAAACTTTTTTAAATAGAAAAAATGTGTTTCGCTGATTTATTCTAGAAATTAGAATTAATTCTTTACAACCACTGGCATGATCTTTCATTTATACCATTATTAAAGATTTTTAATGCTGAAAATGATTTCATTTTTTCCAATTAAAGAATGGAGTTAAATAAAAAAGCTACATCTCATATTTAACATTTATGACTATTCAAGCAAATGAATTATTAGCAATATTTTAATTGTTTGCATAATATATACAAAAAAAGTTTCTAGATGTTACTTAAATGCTTTCCATCTTTTTTGTGGTTCTGCCAAAATCACCATTGTCTGGTTGAAGATCTTATTGTTGAATATGTAAATTCAGTATTTAAGTGAGTACATATGCTAGATTTAGAAACAGGCTTGAAATTTGTATCATCAGACTCTGATAGTACCAAAAATCATTGAAAGAAGTTAGTAATTCTCAAGGAGATCTTTTCCTAAGAGATTGTTTGGCTGCTTTCCTAATAAGACCAAAGTGATTTCCAGAATTCACGACAGAGGGCAGGACCAAAACTTTTTTATACTTGCATCCATCCTGTTAGTTTGCTATTGGCCACCTGATACACTCCAGTGAAGGATTTTGCATGCCTGGGTCACAATGCTGTGATGGATATGAAACATTTGTCATGACGACTTAATAAGAGTGGAGACATTTATGATATGTATTTGTTATGCCTCAATAAAGCATCCACTGACTCATCAAAGAGATTTTTTACAGTGATAATCCTTTTCACAATACAAAGGCACAGGCTTACCCACTAGAATCTAGTCATAGGATAAAAAAGTCAGAATCTGTCAATGCCTAGAGGAATTAGCAGCTCACTCAAATATTCATTCTGCTTATTAGTTGTAACCCTAAGTAGTGAATATGGATAATGAGCACTATCGTAATTGTGATACTTCTATTAGGGTTTTCTTTGCTCTTTTTTAAGGAATCTATGAAGCAAAGTGTAACTTCCCTTTGGGAAGTGAATGTCCTTAAATGCAAGTTCATCTATTCTGCTTTGCAAGGGTAGGCATACATCCTGATTAATGATTGACGTTGATTTAGGAATTTGTGAATTTGGTTAGTAAGTGTCAGCTTACCAACGTGGACCACCTCAGAAGTTTCAGTGGATACTGGGCATAAATCTATTTCTGTGATACTTTCATTAGGGTCATATATTAAATCTTAGTGTTCTTTTTCCTCCCTTTACCATCTCCTAACTATAGCAGATTAATTATTTTTTCAAGCCAACAGATTACCTCATCAAGGTAATCAACATAATCACACACAAAATAAGCAGGGCTGAATGCTTCCTATTGATCAAATTCAGTTAATAAGCCGTAAGTGATTATACAAATTTAAATCGATCAGAAAACTTTTGATGTGTTATGATACCAAATAAACAAAATGAATAGACTGTGATATATCAAAATAAATCATTTCTGTAAAAGTATCTGTCACCATTTCATGTAACAGAGGACTCCTAAATGCACTACCTGTCTTTAACTCATTATATATTTCTCATGAGTGTTTGGTCATGCATGTGTTTATCTGAACTTTTGTTCTTTTGTTTGGTATGGAATCTTGATATTCACAAGTACCAATTTTTACCCTTAGAGATTTATAATAATTCTGTTAAGGACTCTTCTTCGTCTACCCTAACCCCCTGGAGGCATTTGAGAAGCAAAATTCTGTGACTAGAAGCTGCTATGCTTTAATTTGTACGAACATATTGTATCAAAGATCATGAAAGCAATGTTTTCATTCAATTAAACTTGCTAGAAGTAATGAAAACTGCCCAGAGAATTTCTCTCTGTAAATTAAAGATTCACAACAAAGATGGTCACCCGACATGTTTTCAATTGGCTTTGTATGGCATTAATAATTTGGGTTAGCAATAGCTGTGAGGAGTTTGCATCTGTGAAGGTCAAACCACAGAGGACATAGAGATTAGGCAGAATTTGGCTAAGCTGCTACCAAAGTTTTAATATTTATTCCAATAATCTTCAAACTCATTATGTCTGCAAAATTGAGTTGCAAATCTCTGGAGCACATGCTTTATTAAGAGATGGCTGAAACTTCCCTTTTCCAGTTGGGTGGAAGCCCTGAGAGGACTCCACATTCTTCCCCAGGAGGATGTTAGCACATCTGCCAGTGTAGTCTAAGCCAGAACCAAGAAGTACATATGAGTGTGAAAGAATGTATTATTAAAAATAATATTTTTGGACTGATGATCTTGGACATTTTAATCTGCCTATCTGCTAACTTCAACCATCTCTCATTTAGAAGAACTATTTAGGAAAAGTATTGAATCCACCTGACAGAGGCTCCTTTTGTACACAAATGCCAAAGGTTTTCCAGTATCTGACATTTTCCATTTATCCCATTGTTCCCCATCAATGAGCACATCTTTCAGCACTGGTACATATATTGGGACAGACAGCCACTAGAAAGAGGTTTTTTTTGTTGTTGTTTGTTTTGTTTGTTTTTTACTTCACATATTTTGGCCTGCAGAGGGTTAAGACTAAGGAAGAGGTTCAAAGAAATACTAGCTTCTTATATCTTGGCTTCAAAGGGTTAAGACAGATAGAGGTGTCCAGCAAATACTAGATTGGGAGGACAGAGTCCCTGAAGCAACCAGGCTTAGAGCGATGGAGCCCAAGCCTGAGGCAGGTCAGATGCCAGGATTTCAAAGGTCATGTAAAGATCAGCCAAGAACAAATTCCAATAGAAGCCAGTTCAGGTGTCAGCAGATTTTTCACAGAGAGAAATGGGAATGCTTTGTTCCAGTACTTGTCTGTGTCAGACTTATTCACATGAAAGGCCAAAAAACACACTATAGCTCATGTACAAGAAGAAATATAAAGGCATTTTTTAAAGCCTTATTTTACAACAGTGGGGAAAAACGATAAGACTCTATATAATGTCCCCAAAAGAAAAAAACTGAAACATTTTCCTTGAAGATAAAAATAACCTATAATAAAACAGTTATACACTGTACCATCCACATAGTATTTGATCTATGAACATAATGGTCTGGCTGATGATGTTAATATAATTTCAGATTTTTTTTTCTAATTTGGGAATTTTGATTATTTAAATCAATATTCATTTTAAAGAAATTCTACTTCAATGAAGAAAAGTTTATAGCCTATAGAATTTTCTGTAGGTTTAATCTACATTTCCCAAACCTCCATATCCTAGAGACATGGATATCTTAAACTATAAAAGCTACTACTGGGACTAAACAATGGCATACACAAAGTATAGGGAGAAAAATACACTAAAATAAGAAAGAAAGAAAAAAATGACAAACAAAACAAAACATTGAAGTAAACTGGGATGAGACTAGTATAGAGAAAACCGAATTAGTATGTGACCTTGTGCAAAAATGGCATAAACAATCTCTGTTTCTCCAGTTATTTCAAGGAAAACTTCCATAGTTTTAAATGGTTTAGATTTGTTTGTCAATATTGCTGTTTTCATAGGAAGGACGTGGAGAAAAAAAAAAAAAGAAGGTCTGCTTGTTTACCCCTAATTGTATTTTCGTAAAATTTCCTATTGGAAACATTGGCCACTGGCATAATGTCATTACAATGAATAGTGCAGAGTTAATATTGTCTGTGTTTCAATGGATATTAACATACACGGAAATTCCTTAGACCTGATTAAACTTGCCATTTAGTAAAACAGGTTACAAATCCTGTATCTTGGTATCTTAAATTTTCTTTATATTCAGTGATCTCAGACCTTATTTAGTACAGCCCTGTCGCAACACTTTGATAATATTTTTTTATTAGTGAAGACCAATAGCAACTTAATTATATAATTAAAAATCTGACAAGTACAAATAATAAATAATGGCAAAAAAATGAACTCATTTGCCAAAGGCATAAACAGACAGAGACGTGTGCCTTAGGACAAGAAAACAAAAGCCATTAATGAGTATTCCATATAAAACAAATTATAATTTGCACAAGGTATGCAGAGAACTCTCATTCTTTATCTCCTGACAGCAGAGTGCAGCAGAAAAGAGTTCTGCTAGGCTGGAGTTCTGCCATTGCCTGGCTTAACCCTGGTCTTGTTGCATCCGTTCCCAATAAACAGTTTCTTTATCACGATCATGGGGGTTGTGAATCTAATTCATATTTTTGGGCTGTCCTCCGTGGAAAGAGGTAAATGCCAGCAGGCTCTTATCAAACCTTGAAAATACACACACACACACACACACACACACACACACACACACACACACACACATATATATATATATTTAGTCTCTACAAGACATTCGTGATTAACCTGGTATTTTGTATAAAATCTTGAATTTAACATATATGAGCCTTGTTTTAATATAACAGGCAGATTGCTTTCATTTGATTTCAAAGTAGTTAATACCCTGAAAATATCAAGAGCCATCACCCTACAGAAGATAAAAAGAGGTGTGTGAGAGGAAAGTGGAATTTCCATTTCGAATAATTCTGTTGTAGGCATTCTTTGTGTATCATTCCTACTAACCATGACAATAATTATATAAAGTAGATATTTATTATCGTGCTACAAGTGATAAAATTGAAGCTTCTGAGACAGTTTAATACATAGCAAAACGTCCCACACCTAGCAAGCTGCAGATATAGTTTCAGTCCAAGTCAAAGCCAAATTACATTGTTTTTCTAGGAGCATTATATACAGAAAAGCCAAAAAAAATACCCAAACATTTGTAGTAATGACAACATGGAACATCCTTTTTGGCAACTTTAAACAAATGTTAAATTTCCAACAGTAGGTCTTTAGGATCTGGCCTTTATTATTCAAACACAATTAACGTTTTTTTTTTTTTTTTTTTTTTGAGACGGAGTCTCACTCAGTCGCCCAGGCTGGAGTGCAATGGCGCAATCTTGGCTCACTGCAAGCTCCACCTCCCAGGTTCACGCCATTCTCCTGCCTCAGCCTCCCGAGTAGCTGGGACTATAGGCACCCGCCGCTGCGCCTGGCTACTTTTTTGCATTTTTAGTAGAGACCGGGTTTCACTATGTTAGCCAGGATGGTCTCGATCTCCTGACCTCGTGATCCGCCCGCCTCGGCCTCCCAAAGTGCTGGGATTACAGGCGTGAGCCACCACGCCTGGCCATTAGTACTTTTTTATGTAAAAATCATACACTCACACATATATACCTATATAAATAGGCAGATAGAAGAAGATTCAATAGTTGTAAGATTTTTCATTTGCCAGTTTTTAAGTTTTTTAATGCAAAACAGAACTCTAGAAATTAAGGGTCTCATTCCTATGTTTACACCAGATCCTGGATCCAACAAAGAGGGAGTAAGCCCACCTCCCATGGAGTCTTATCTCTCAATGGAGGTTTGAGGATATTTCCATAATTTCAAGATAGCAAAGAGCATTATTCTCTGATCCAAATGTGCAGAGCTGAGTCTATCTCCCCATAACTACAATTAGACATCCCTGAAAGTATATATTCCTACCTAGTTATTATATACAAAAGTTCTCTCATAATACAAAATAATTTCTGGTACTCCTAAAAGTCAAAAACATCAGATAATGCAATGCAAAATGGAAAAGCCTTAGATTTTGAGAGTGTTCTATTTACTTGTAATTCCTGAGATTTCATGAGGAAAACAGATGTTTTCCCCAAAACAGGGTCTGTGGTGCCTCTTCTGCTTTTCCCAAGGAATCCCAGGCTGTTAGAGCTTGAATATCTGCTTTTAATTAAGCTGACTTTAGCCATAGCACTTTAAAAGTTCTTTTAAATATCTTAGTACCTGACTTCAGTCAGACCAAATGGCCACTATTTCTGTGCTTAGTGAAAGGAAAATTCAAGATGGTTTATGGAGGGGATGAGAATCAACAAATATCAAAGCTCATGCTGATATCAAACCAGAAAGGACTCACTCCCTGTGTCTGGAATTGAATCCAGTCTGCCACTATAAAATGGCAGAGATCAAGAGAAAGTATTGCCATGTGGTTACAAGGTCAAGATTCCAAGGACATAAAGCAAAATAGAGCCCTCATCCAATTTTTCCTTTTTTTTTCTTTTCCCCCTTCAGAGACCTGCAGCAAAGTTTGTAACTGAACAGTTTACTGAGCCATCTGGAACAGTGGGTTGATGGCATCTTAGAACTGCATTCTATCCTAAGGTACTCCTTGTTAAACAGAACAATACAGAAAGACACATAAAGCACACCAAATTTGTTACAGCTTCCGATTAGGCTCATGAATCCTTTTTCCCATTAATCAGAACTTTACAGAGGAGATAAACAGTGATTTTTACCATTTGTTCAACAGGTTTGTACAGAGAGAGAGAGAGAGAAAGAGAGAGAGAGAGAGAGAAAGATGGAGGTCAGAAATCTGACTGGTAAGAAATTCTTACCCTTTTGCTGGCATGCCAGGCTATTGGGTTTCCTTTCCCTAAGACTCCCTAATGACGCAGTTTGCTGCACCACAACCCTGGTGGACAAGCAGCAATACAAAGGAAAATTATATTTTTCCATTCTGGCCAGAGCAAAATACATGTGACAAAACATAGACATTAGCCACTCTGCTTAGCACCCAATATGGAATTGACAAGGCTCAAACTTGCTTCTGCTTGGGCCCTGTCATCTTTAATCGATTTTTAGCCAAGAGGGACTTTACTGAGTGGTGGGCCTCTAACCGAATTCCATCCTTTACTCAGGTAAATGTACCCCATTACTTATCCAAAGTCAGCCAGTTGGTACTGCAGTCTATTTTCTTTGGATTGGGACAGTAACTAAACTAAAAAGGTTAGCAGATTTAATTTTTGATATCTCTCATTTTTAAAAGCACTTCAATGTGTTGTTGTTTATTCAGAACATTCCATTTTAAGTTGTCTTTATTGAGGTTTCACCATTTCTATAAGACTTTGCTGTTTTCTATGCCTAATGTATGTGCTGGAAGGAACTCAGTTTTTCAGGAATTAAGCGTCCTATTTTAACCAAAAATATTGGTTTTACTTTCAGGTTTTCTTGATTAACTTAGCCAGTGATTTTTTTTTCCCCTCTACCAAAGTGCACAAGAAAAATGAAACAGGGAAGTAGAACACAAAAATCCCTGTGAATTTTCAAAAGCCAAATTTTATAACCTTTATAATATTACCATTTACTACCAGAATTTTTCTTAGACAGACGTAAGAGGTCTCATACTGGATCCAAGACAGTTAATCACCAGATCAAATATCATCGTGAAAGCAGTCCAATTTCTGTCACGAGTTCCAAACCCAATCTGGATCAGAAATTTGCTCACAGAAACTTGGATAACTTAAAATACAAATATCTGTAGCTCTGAAATCTCAGAGAACTTACCCACAATCCCCTGCCACTCTGAGAGAAGATCAATGGACACAAGAGGGTCTTTGTAGGTACCTTTTTTGTTCACTCAGTGCTCCTGGGGGTTGTTAAAAGCTCTACTTCAGATAGCTCCACTGCCACCATCTGTTTAAAAACAAAAACAAAAACAACCTTCTGTTGAATTAAATCTAAAGGAGTTTACTGGGAGGTAGAAGTTGCAATGAGCCCATATCCCACCATGCAACTCCAGCCTTGGCAACAGAATGAGACACTGTCTCAATAAATAAATAAATAAATAAATTAATTAATGTTAGGGAGTTTAATTGAGCAATGAACAATTCGCAGATAGGGCAGCCCCCAGAATCACAGCAGATTCAGAGACGCTAGCACAGTCACATGGTGGAAGAAAATTTATGGACAACAAATGGAAAGTGATGTACAGAAAATAGAAGAGAGGTACAGAAACAACTGGATTGGTTATAGCTCCAGGTTTTCCTTGTTTGAATACAGTTTGAACAGTTGGCTACATTTGATTGGCCAAAACTCACTGATTGGTAAAATTGTGAGCTACGGCACACCTCCAGTTGTTAGAGTTCACAATGTACAGAAAAAACCTTTAGGCCAAACTTAAATATGTAAGGAGGCAGCTTTAGGATAAACTTGATTTAGCATATGAAAGTAAGCCTTTAGTAATTCAACCATCTTCACTTTAAGTCCACATTTTCTAAAGAAATAAATAATGCCATAATTTTCAGCTGATATCTGAGGAGTCTGAAGATTTAATGGGCTTTCCTAAAAGCCTAGAAATGAACAAAGTTTACAAAATTAGAAAATATAATAGTATTATGTGCTAGAAATTTTACTTTCTAAATGTATGACTGTTATAAAATTAGACTAATCTTTAAAAAAAGCATTCAATATTAATGTTATAGTGTGAGAGAAAGTTTGTAGTAAATGTATAAATTTAGAGGTCAATTCCATTGAGAACAAAGTCAAGAATGGATTTGGCAATTCTTTGATTAATTTGATTAATAGACACAAATAATTCAAATTTGAACATGATTTATAAACATGTATTATCTCATACAGCCAGTTTGGGTTATTAAATTGAGGAGACAACTGCAAAATTTTCACTTTTATTATATAATAAAGTCATCATCAAGAGGAACTATACTCAGACTCTTCAAATGTACATTGATAACAACTCTAAGGAAGTTATTAATTAAAACATCTGTTTAAGCAGACCACACATGTGCATTTCTATAGCTTATTTAGTGCCAACAAAGAGCAAAAATGTTTATGATGCTAAATCGGTCCAGAAGGATGTGGGGTCCAATTAATAGTAAATAAAACATGATTAAAATCAAAACTGTTCACTATAGCAATCAAAGCTGTCCGTTGAGCGTAATGGTTTCTGGTTATCTTAGGATAACCCCACCACAGCAGCCAGCAAGCCTGGCTGTGCACAGTGGCCAGAGCCTATACTCACTCACACACCCCTTATGGCTCCATACCTGGATCACCCTTGACAGGTGTGGGATCCAAGCACGGTGTGCCAGTCTGGGTGGAACAAGTCCAGTGGGCATGAGCAATAATCAAGCAGAAGGTGCCACCAGCATAGAGGTTTCCAGCTGGTGAAGTGACACTCCAAGAATCCCATGACATAGTGAGATGTTATTTGAAGAAGAAGGCATGAAAGGACATTCCAGATGGAAGGTTCAGTGGCTCAAAGGCATGGGATAATATGGTACTTTGGCAAGATTACAAGTGGTTTTGGTAACTGAGACTGAAGAAATATCTCATTAATGCTTTCCTTCTGCTTCAGGTAGTACTAGCAAAGAGCAGTGTAAAACCTGCTTGTAGTTCCATGAACTCCTCTTTAGATTGAAACCTGTTTCACATAAAATATTTCACATAAATATTTTAGAGTCTAAAAATAATCTCCTGCAGACACTCATGCCTATAGTATGAACTGAAGATTATCTGGGAAAAGTCCAAGCTTCTGTTCCCAATGAATTTCCTCTTAAGAATGATAGAACCAGAATCTCCAGCTTAAAATGTAAATCTTTAGAGTCTTACTCAAAATGTCAATGCAGTAGTAAAATGTTTCCCACTTATGGAGAATGCTTTGTCAGGCTTTTATTCTATCCATTACAATGAGAGGAAAGTGAATTAAAAAAAATTAGAACATAGGGTAACAAAAGATGTCAGGTAGTTTTGATTATAACCATCATGTGTTCTCATTGTTCAATGCTCACTTATGAGTGAGAACATGAGGTGTTTGGTTTTCTGTTTCTGTGTTAGTTTGCTGAAGATGATAGTTTCCAGCTTCATCCATGTCCCTGCAATGGACATAATGTCATTCTTTTTATGGATGCATATATTGTATGGTATACATGTATCACATTTTCTTTATCCAGTCTATTATTGATGGTCATTTGGGTTGATTCCATGTCTTTGCTATTGTAAATAGTGCTGCAATAAATATACACGTCCATGTGCTTTTAAAGTAGAATGACTTATATTCCTTTGGGTATATAACCAGTAATAGGATTGCTGGGTCCAATGGTATTTCTTGTTCTAGATCCTTTAGGAATCACCACACTGTCTTCTGCAATGGTTAAACTAATGTACATTCCTACCAACAGTGTAAAAGCATTCCTATTTCTCCACAGCCTCACCAACATCTATTGTTTCTTAACTTTTTAATAATTGCCATTCTAACTGGCATGAGATGGTATCTCATTGTGGTTTTGATTTGAATTTTTCTAATGACTAATGATGTTGATCTTTTCTTCATATGTTTGTTGGCTGTATGAATGTCTTTTGGAAAGAGTCTGTTCATACACTTTGCTCACTTTTTGATGGTGTTGTTTGTCTTTTTCTTGTAAATTTGTTTAAGTTTCTTGTAAATTCTGGATATTAGACTTTTGTCAGATGGGTAGATTACAAAAATGTTTTGCCATTCTGTAGGTTGCCTGTTCACTCTGATGATAGTTTATTTTGCTGTGCAGGAGCTCTTTAGTTTACTTAGATCCTGTTTATCATTTGTTGCAACTGCTTTTGGCATTTTCATCATGAAATCTTTGCCCTTGCATATGTTCTGAATGGTATTGCCTAGGTTTTCTTCTAGAGTTTTTTATAGTTTAGAATTTTATATTAAGTATTTAATTCATCATCTTAATTTTTGTATAAGGTGTAAGATAGGGGTCCAGTTTCAGTTTTCTACATATTGCTAGCCACTTTTCCCAGCACCATTTATTAAATAGGGAATCCTTTCCTCATTGCTTGTTTTTGTCCAGTTTGTCGAAGATCAGATGGTTGTAGTTGTGTGGTGTTATTTCTTGGGTCTCTGTTCTGTTCCATTGGCCTCTATGTCTGTTTTGGTAACAGTACCATGCTGTTTTGGTTATTGTATCCTTGTAGTATAGTTTGATGACACATAGCATGATACATCCAGCTTTGTTCTTTTTGCTTAGGATTGTCTTGGTTATAAGGCTCTTTTTTGGTTCCACAGGAAATTTAAAGCAGCTTTATTTTATAATTCTGTGGAGAATGTCAATGGTAGTTTGATAGGATTAGCACTGAATCTACAAATTACTTTGGACATTATGGCCATTTTCACAACATTGATTCTTCCTATGCATGACGATAGCATATTTTTCCATTTGTTTGCGTTCTCTCTTATTTCCTTGAGCAGTGGTTTGTAGTTCTTCCTGAAGAGGTCCTTCACATCCCTTGTTAGCTGTATTCCTAGGTATTGTATTCTCTTTATAGCAATTGTGAATGGGAGTTCATTCGTGATTTGCCTCTCTGTTCATCTGTTGCTGATGTATAGAAATGCTCATGCATGATTTTTGCACATTGATTTTGCATGCTGAGACTTTGCTGAAGTTGCTTATCAGCTTAAGGAGTTTTTGGGCTGAGACAATGGGGCATTCTAAATATAGTGTCATGTCATCTGCAAACAGAGACAGTTTGACTTCCCCTCTTCTTACCTGAATACACCTTATTTCTTTCTCTTGCCTGATTGCCATGGCTGAAACTTCCAACACTATGCTGAATAGGAGTGGTGAAAGAGGGCATCCCTGTCTTGTACCAGTTTTCAAAGCAATGCTCCCAGCTTTTGCTCATTCAGTATGATAATGACTGTGGGTTTGTCATAAATAGCTCTTATTATTTTGAGGTATGTTCTGTCAATCTCTAGTTTATTGAGAGTTTTTAGGATAAAAAGATGTTGAATTATATTGAAAGCCATTTCTGCATCTATTGTGATAATCATGTGGTTTTTGTCATTGGTTCTGTTTATGTGATGGATTATGTTTATTGATTTGCATACGTTGAACCAGCCTTGCATCCCAGGGATGAGTCTGACTTGATAGTGGTGGATAAACTTTTTATGTGCTGCTGATTTTGATTTGGCAGTATTTTATTGAGGATTTTTGCATTGATGTTCACCAGGGATATTGGCCTGAAGTTTTCTTTTTTCGTTGTGTCTCTGCCAGGTTTTGGTATCAGAATGATGCTGGCCTCATAAAATGAGTTAGGGAGGAGTCCCTTCTTTTCAATGTTTTGGAATAGTTTCAGAAGGAATGGTACCAGCTCCTCTTTGCATCTCTTGTAGAATTCGGCCCTGAATCCCTCTGTTACTGCACTTTGTTTATTTTTTTATTTTATTTTTTGTAGGCTATTAATTACTGCCTCAATTACAGAACTCTTTATTCATCTATTCAGAAATTCAACTTCTTCCTGGTTTATTCTTGGGAGGCTGTATATGTCCAGGAATTTATCCATTTCTTCTAGATTTTCTAGTTTATTTGCATAGAGGAGTTTATAGTATTCTCTGATCATAGTTTGTATTTCTGTGGGGTAAGTGACGAGATCCCCTTTATCTTTTTTTGTTGTGTTTATTTTATTTTTTCTCTCTTTTCCTCTTTATTAGCCTAGATAGCTTTCTATGTATTTTGTTATTTTTTGGAAATGTATTTTGTTATTTTTTTCAAAAATCAGCTCCTGGATTCATTGTTTTTCTTAAAGGGTTTTTCGTATCTCTATCTCCTTCAGTTCTGCTCTGATCTGAGTTATTTCTTGTCTTCTGCTAGGTTTTTGATTTGTTTGCTCTTGCTTCTCTAGCTCTTTTAATTGTGATGTTAGGGTCTCGATTTGAGATCTTTCTAGCTTTCTGATGCAAGCATTTAGTGCTACAAGTTTCCCTCTTAAAACTGCTTTAGCTTTGTTTCAGAGATTCTGGCACATTGTCTCTTCGTTCTCATTGGTTTCAAATAACTTCTTGATTTCTGCCTTAATTTCATTATTTACCTAGAGGTCATTCAGTAGTAGGTTGCTAAATTTCCAAATAGTTGTGTGGTTTTGAGTTTCTGAATCCTGAGTTCCAATTTGATTGCAATGTGTTCTGACAGACTGTTATTACTTCAATTCTTTTGCATTTGCTGAGGAGTGTTTTACTTCCAATTACGTGGTTGATTTTAGGTTAAGTGCCATGTGGCACTGAGAAGGATGTATACTCTGTTAATTTGAGGTGGAGAGTTCTGTAAATGTATATTAGGTCTACTTGGTCCAGAGCTGACTTTAAGCCCTGAATATCCTTATTAATTTTCTGTCTTGTGGATCTAATATTGACAGTGGAGTGTTAAAGTCTCCCATTATTATTGTGTGGGAGTTTAAGTCTCTTTGTAGGTTTCTAAGAACTTGTTTTATGAATCTGAGTGTTCCTTTCTTGGGTGCATATATATTTAGGATAGTTAGCTCTTCTTGTTTAATTGACCCTTCTACTGATATCCTTTCTTTCACTTGGTTGATTCAGCTATTGAAACTTGTATATGCTTCATGAAGGTCTTGTGCTGCATTTTTCAGCTCCATCAAGTCATTTATATTCCTCTTTATGCTGGTTATTCTAGTTAGCAGCTCCTGTAACATTTTGTCAAGGTTCTTAACTTCTTTGCATTGGGTTAGAACATGCTCCTTTAGCTCAGTGGAGTTTGTTATTACCCACCTTCTGAAGCCTACTTCTGTCAATTCATTCATCTCATCCCCTGTCCAGTTCTGTGCCCTTCCTGGAGAGGCATTGCAATCATTTGGAGTAAAAGAGGCACTCTGGCCTTTTGGGATTTTAGTGTTTTCTCATGGATTTTTTCCCATCCTCCTGAGTTTGTCTAGTATTGATCTTTGAGACTGCTGACCCTTGGGTGGAGTTTTTGTGGGAACTTTATTTTTTTTTTTTTATGCTGTTGTTGTTGCTATCTGCTTGTTTTTCTTTCAATGGTCAGGTCCCTCTTTTGTACGGCTGCTGTGGGGTTCACTTCAGGCCCCATTCATCTGGTTCACTCCTGCACCTGGAGACGTCACTTGTGGAGGTTGGAGAACAGCAAAGTTGGGTGACTGCTCCTTCCTTTGAGATCTCTGACCTCGAGGGGCAGCTGATACCAGTAAGAACTCTCTGGATGGGGTGTCTGGCAATCCCTGTTGGGGGTCTTATCCAGTTGGGTAGCATGGGGAGCAGGACCCATTTAATGAAGCACTTTTACTGTCCCTTGGTGGAGGGGGTGTGCTTCCCTGAGGGAAAACCCACTCATCTGGGCTGCCTGAATTCCTCCGAACTAGCAGGAGGAAAGGGTAAGTCTGCTGGTCCACAGAGACTGTGGTCACCTCCTTCACCAGGGCTCAGGCCCAGGAAGATGACAGTTCTGTCCCTGAGCCCTTGGCTGGAGTTGTTGGAGTTCCTGCAGGGAGACCCTGCCCAGTGAGGAGGGATGGGTTAAGATCAGGCCTTAAGAGGCACTCAGTCCACAGTCTGCTACAGCCAGTGTGTCGGGATGTGGGGGGATACCTCTTGGGACCAAGCTGTCCCACCTCCTCAGCTCCAGCAGGGGAAGAGTGAGGCCTGGAGATACACAGATGACTGCTGCCTTTTCTCTACCCTTGGACCTTAGTGTGTTAGGCGACTATCAGTCCTAGTGTTGGCTGTCGTTCCTACCCCAGGGAGCTCAAAGGGCTTAGAGAGCTGGCAGCCACAGCTGGGAAGCATGTTTCCCAGGCTGTGTAGCACGCTTTCTCACCGCCTCCCTTGGCTGGCAGATGGGGGCTACCCTGCCCTGTGTGGCTCTCAGGTGGGCCACCACACCACACTGCATTTCCTTCCTCATGTGTTTCACACCAGCCACCTAGTTAGTTCTGATGACAGAACCTGGATACCTCCGTTGCCGGTGCAAGATTCTTATGCTGTTAGGGTTCTTTTCGATGGGAGCCTCTGATTGCTGCTGCTTGTAGTGGGTCATCTTGGCCCCGCTCCTGTATTTTTACTTCTTGTGTCTGGTTTGAAAACACCTTCCTTAACTTGAGATACTAAAACTATCCTCCAATATTTCCTATAAGTTGTAAAATCACCATTTCTGTATTTAAGTTCTTGATTCATCTGGCCATGATTTTTGTTCATGGTGGGTTATAGAGATCCATTGTATTATTTTTTTCTGTAAGTGAAAAATGTATTCTTCCTATTGTCTTTCTTTGATTCCTTTTTAGTTAATGTTTGTTTCTTTTCATATTTACTGTTTCTATTTTTCTGTCTTGTGTTGTGCTAATTGAATGTTTCTTTCATTTTTTCCTCCTTTGGAATTTATGATTTCTTTTTCAACTCTTTCCTGTTGTGACTGTAACATATATAAAATATACATTTAACCCAACAGTCTAAAATTGATCTTTAGCTTTATTCTCCTATATTTTGAATGCCTTAGTGCCAGTTATCCATTCTGTGATTCACGATCTTATTTTATTATCAATGATTTTAGTTATATTTAGTTTATACCATAAATTATACATTATTTCCACTATCTTTCAGATGATCTTTTTTTCTTTAAAACTCTTGCATTTCCGATCATTCTTCTGTAAATATGTTTCTTCTTGATGAAGTAAATCCCTCCAATCTTCATCTATCGATTGACGTCTTCGTACTAGATTCTTTCTTCTTTTATGTTTCTTATTTTGTCTCAATCTTGAATATGATGTTGCTAAATATAGAATTCTGGTTGACCATTCTTTTCTGTTAGATCTTTCAAGATGAAATTTAACTGTCTTGTGGCTTGTTATTATTGCAAATAAGTTTTTAGTTTAATTGACATGTCTTTGTACATAATGGGCACTTGGCTGGCAGCTTTTAATGTCTTCTTTTATTTTTAACATTTTCTAGTTTCAATCTCATGAATACATATTCTATTACATATTTATTGGATTTCTGACCTTGTAGAATGCTTTCCTTAGCACATATTGGAACTTTTCAGCCATTATCTTCTCAATATTTTCTTTATTCTTCCTATCATCACCTCTGGAATTCCTGGCTTCTTCATTTTTCCCTCATGTTTCTGGATGTCTCAGTATCTCCAACTTTTTATCTCTCTAAAGCATCTTCTACATGCTTTTTTCAGATATATCTTCCATATTAGTTTGCTTTTGAATTGCATATGCTTTGTTATCTAATGCATGTTGTGTTTCAAAGTTTAATGTGTATATATATATATATATATATATATATATATACACATATATTATATTTCAGAATTTCTGTTTCATATTTTTAAATCTTTCTGGGTTATTTTTTATAAGTTGTTCATGCTTTATTATGTTTTAAAATGCTGCTTTAATTTGTTAAAATATCTTAAATGTAACTTTTCATATACTGTTTCTGTTCTTGATATTCCCACATTTGTGAATTCGAAAGTTCTAACTTTTAAGCTTTATTTTCCTATTGACTCATGGTGGCTCATTTTTCTTATTTCAGTGAGGTTGGAATGTGAGCAATATTTTTTTAAACTTCCTCTGTGAAATCATTTGAGAACTGAGTTTAAAGTAAACTCCTTCATAGTGGGTTTGTGGTTCCTTTGCCGTACTCCTGGAAATACTAGCAATCTGAGACCAGCTTTTTACTCACTTTTACTCTCATTTGTGCAACATTCTAATTAGAATTTCATGACAAGCCTTGACTAAGAGGACTATGTATCTACACAGTCTCCCTTCATAGATTTCACAAGGTCTAGGTGTATGTGGGTGTGCTAAATTTTAAAAAATTGAAAATAAAATTTAAAAACTGATTTCATAAGAGAGAGAGAGTGTGTGTGTGTGTGTATTCTTTGACTGAGAGTGGTGTCTCTTGGGGGTCCTCAGTCCTGGCCTCATGAGTCTAGTGTTTTCACATAGATCATTATGATACAGTTAAAGGTTCTGTTTTGTCCCTGTTTTCTAGAAGCAGCTTTAATTATACTCAAGTTCTAACCTACTAAAGCTACCAAAAACCTTTAGGGCAAACACAAGATACAATACTTATTTTCTTTCTTGCCACCTAAAACTTCCTTAGTAGTCAACATATCAGCTATATATTACAATAAGGTTTTTACTATTTTTTATCCAGCATTTTTGGTAGTCATCTCAAATGGATGAAAATGAAATTACAGCTGCAGTGAATATCATTCTATAACTATTTTTTGTAAAAATAGCTATCTAGTAATTTTTTATATGGTTTACACTTTAAGATTCATTAAGGAAGGGTCATTTTTTCAGATTGAATTGATATGGGAAACAGTATTTTTTCTAAATAGATTCAATATTTATAACATATTTTACCAAGGGATTGTAAAACAGTCAATACTCTGGGATTATCTGCTAAATAAATGGTTTGCCTCTGTAAAGGCAATTTATGTTTAATGTGAGCATTTTACATAATGTGAGCATTTTACATAGACTTTTAGAATATAACATCAAATGACCAACTACCTATTACTGATGAATATAAATTTAGAGTCATTTATTTTCATCCTGGAAATAAATTATGACATTTTATTTTATTCTTAAATATTTTTTTGAGGTGGGAAAAATCTTTTGTAAACTCTTGTTAAAAGATTACTGCTTTAAATTTTTCTTGTATTACTTATTGATGTACTTTATATATAAAACAGTCATAAAATATAATTATTTTGATTGGCATATTAGGCAAAAAATGTGATCAAACCCACTCAAATCTTAATACTAGAATCTGAGCACATTCAAGATGACATTGTCATTAACCAACAATCAATAGTAGTAACTACCATGTATTAAGTGTTAAAAAATAGCCACTGTGCTAGACTCTTTATAGACACTTAATAATCACAACATCTTTTGCAATAGAAACATTTCTATTTTACATACGGGAAAACTTATGGTCAGCAAATTAAGCAGCCTAGCCCGTCGTGCAATACTCACAAATTATATAATTACAAGGCAAAAACAATTTGCTGAAAGAATTGATTGATAAGTATACTAAAATATATTAAAAGGTAAATCTTTGTTTATATTTTAACAGTTTGTTCCTTTCATAATTGGTGTTTAAATATTTCTTATTTCGTTATTTCATCTCAATTTTTAGGCTAAAATTATTTCTTTTTTATTGACAGAAAAGTAGTGTAATTTCATGGTTTCACATAATTAGTTTTATACTAAGATCACCTGAGATTAAACCATGACATCACGTACTGCTGTGTGACTTGAGGTAAATCATAACACCTTTCTGTGCCTCACGTTTATAATCTACAAAATGGAAATAAATGATTATGTCATGTTGCTGATGTAAAAAGTTAATGCATATAAAACACTGCTGACAACACACACTAAGTAGTGCTCACTAAGTGTTTATATATGGGTGTTACAATATCATCTGCGTCCAGCAGTCATCTCTATACTTTAACTTTTAATGTTGTCTGAACTGGAAATCCATATTTTGTCTGTTAGCCTGGATATTAATGTATAGCTTTTGCGAAACTGGTTTATATGGCTAGAGGGACATTTTCTTATTTCTGTTATTTTTGTTCTTTTTTTCCATAGTGTCTGAATAACTGAAAATGACAGATGTGTGGGTTCTAGATGAGTAAAGTAATTGTGTGTTGTAATTTTTGTCTTTAAAAATCCCATTTTATTTCTGTAAAGTGAAGAATTTACAAAACTGTCATGAAGGTTGTTTTGCCAACATTTTTTTGCTGCATAACTCCAGGCCGTTAGGAGTTGTAGAAAGTAGATCTCTCCCACTTAGACCATGAAAAGAGAGGATGGCAATTGGGCCAGTCTGTTTTCACACTCTGATAGTTGAAGTCAATAATTCTCCATAATAATATTTTATAAAATCTGTGATAAGAACTATAAAATTTAATTCTTATGGAGAATTATTGAATTTTTCCTGCTCTTCTTTTTCTGAAGTAGTAACTTTTATGTAAAGTCACTAACACAGCAACTTCAGTGGGATTAAAGATCACTATTCATGAGAACTGGAGGATCTGTTGCATCATAAAAACAGTGGAGGCCTGAGGTGAATGATACTGCTGTATCATTTGTTGTACTGTTACAGGAAGAAAAGTTAGAGAAATAAAATTACTTTTTTTTTTTTTTTTTTTGGTGGGTTAGGGATAAGGAGGACTTTTAGTTTTCTGAAGAAATATTTTAGGTTTTATTTATTTCCCTGCAAAGTATGATCAAACTTATTTAAACAAATGATATTTAAGTTATATAAGTTGATAGAAACATTCAAATTAACAAACATCATGATTTGTTCTCTGAAAAGTTATTATCAAAACATCCACTTTAGAAAATATTGTCACTGTCTGAATGCCTTATTTTGACATTTAATTCACCCATTGTACCAGTAAATGCAGAAATTTGCTAACGCATCTTCTTTACAATTTTCCTTCTAAAGTACTCTACTTCAGCCAAACTTACAGCCCACGGTTTCCTGGACAGACAATAGATATTTCCACCATCATAACTTTACTCTAATGGAGTATGTCTAATTCTTCATTTTACAATCCCCATATTTTCCAAATATTGCCAATTTTTCAAGAACAAGGTAAAATTTTATTTGTATTACAAACTTTTCCTTCTTTATTTTATTTATAAATAATTTCCTAGTTTTCTGAACATCTAAATATTTTCACTTTTTTTTGCATTAGTCACAATATAGTTGTACTTTTTAATGGTTTTATTTGCTTATATTTTACCCTTTTAGATTGACAAGTTAAGTTTCTATGCACTTTTCATCTTCAAATATGATTCGGCATCCAGAAGAGTGGCATTTACATAATGAATGAAAAAATATATGTATAATGTGACTAACATGTTTATTGAGATAATGAATCAATAAAATTGCTTACTTTGTTAGATAGTTGCCATGATTTTTGTCTGAGGTAAGGTATTTAGTGTCCAAATCTTCATTACTTATACAAGCACAGACAATACTAGGAGAGTCTCCTGGGTTAATTTTACATTAAAAACTCTTGGAAGATTTTTACTACTATGCAATTTACCCTTGAACAACATGGAAGTTAGGGGAGTGACACTTGTGCAGTCAAAAATCCACATATAACTTTTGACTCCCCCAAAACTTAAGAACTAAAAGCAACTGTTGACAAGAAGCCTTACTAGTAAAGTCAATTTATGCATCATATATATATATTTCATTCTGCATTCTTCCAATAAAATAAGCTTAAAAAGTTATTACAAATCATAAGAAACAGAAAATGTATTTACTATTCATCAAGTGGAAGTGGGTCATCAGAAAGGTCTTCACCTTCCTTGTCTTCACATTGAGTAGGCTGAGGATGAGGAGGACAAAGGGTTGGTTTTGCTGTTTCAGGTGTGGTAGAGGCAGAAGAGGTGAAGGAGGTATTAACAGACAGGAAAGCAGGAGTTACATACTCAGTGTAACTTTGGTTGAAAAAAATCTGTGTTTAAGTGTACCCACACGGTTAAAACCAGTATTGTTCAAGGGTCGACCATATAATAATATTTTATAAAATCTGTGATAAGAACTATAAAATTTTATACTCTATGAAAATTAATTTTATGTAAATATCATTTAGTGCTTCTAATTCAGGTTTAGCCATTTTTATTAAGAATTTACTATGCATAACCTCTATACATTCTGTTAATTCAATTAGTCCATGTTCAACTGTGAAGTACAGAAATGAACAAATGTTTTCTACCTTGAGGATCTTCCATCATAGTTTTAATAAAATTTAAATTTTACTCTTTGAAAAAAGAATAATATAAGAGTTATATAGATGTATCTAACATATACAATCAAAGTAGACATCTGGCCTAGCTAATTTAGACTTTAAAATTTACTATTGGCTAAAATTATTCAGATAACATTTTGATTCTTTAATTCATTTAATCTGTATGGTCACAGCCTACATGATTTGCCCTAAGCATACTTAACTAGGCATTAAATTGAAGTTTAATAGGATCATTAGGGAGGTTAAATAGACACTTTAATGATTTCTTAAAAGACATTTATGAGTGTATACAGGAATACATCTATGATATACTTGTAAATCCTCAAAAATACCTTAATTAATCATATACTATTTAATCAATATAATTAAATTTCATAAATATCTAGTTATAGTGACATGGTCTAACATTAAATGAGCATTGCTAAAACACATGTTGGGGGACTGAGCTGTGTAACTGCTAAATATCAACATATTTATTGATTACTTGTTCGTCATGAATGTTATTAGAAATTCAGTTATAAATTATATGAACTTTCATTCTATTAAATTATGTAAATTTGATTAAACTATTTTTGTGTTATCTTCTTACATTTATATCATCTATTATATACAGTTTACACGAACTTCTTACTGAGTTTTGAATTATTCTGCTATATAATCATATATAAGTTAGGACATATCTGCAGGGATAAACTGTTTTGAAAATGATACCACAAATAAATGAAGAACATTAATAAATGTGTGAATAAATATATGAGATATAAGATACCAATACCAGAAAATACCAGAAAGATCTCTGGAAAATTTCCAAATATTCAGAAAGTAAATTAAACACTTATTAAATATATTATTAAATAATGAGTGTCTCAAGGAAAGAATCAAAAAGGAAATAAGGGAGTATATTGAACTAAATGAAAATACAAATGCAACTTGAAATGTATGAGATGTAGCTTCAGTTTTAAATGATGAGATTTTCATTAATATTTAAGAAACATTTTAAAAATATATCAGTAAGTGGATATTTTAAAAAAGATAATCTCATATTTCATCTTACAACACTATAGAAAGAACAAATTAAATTTAATTTAAACGGATAAATTATAATAATAAAAACCAGAGCAGGAATCAATGAAATAGAAAACAAAATAGAGAAAACAGATTAAATTGAAACCTAGTTATTTGAGAAGATCATGATAAATCTGTAGTCAAACTGATCAACAAGAAATAGAAAGTTCACAAATTTCCAAAATCAGAAATAAGAGAGATGATGTAATTGCACAATCTAGAAATATTAAAGAGGTAATAAGGGAATCTTATGGTGACTGAAAGCTGATCTGTGGTTACTTGAAAATCCGTGTATGGAGTGGAAAGGTTAATAAGAGAGTCCAATGAAGCCTGTGAAACTTAGAAGTTGATGATTGTGTTTATTATTTTGTATGTCATGACTTTTCAGTTTTATTCATATATTAAAATGTATTTGATAGTATATTTTAAATATGGATGATTATCTTGTGTCAATTCTACTTTAATAAATGTGTTTAAAGCATTAAGAGATGACAATGTGAGGTCATAAAGAAATTCAAATGGTAATTGGGATAAAGTTGTATACAGAAAGGGAAAGTTGTATAAAATAAGGATATAGAGACAAAAAAATGAGTGAAGGAACAATGTGAAACTATAGGTAACAAATGTAGTGATCATGGTAGATTTTTTTGTGTTGGTGAAAATAAATGGGTAAATTAAAAAAAAAAAAACTTTTAAAGAGTCATACTTATGTCTGGAAAGTCCAGGAATAGTTTATATTTCTTTATTGATCATAGCTTGTGAAAATAGAACTATTATAGCACACACTTGAATACTCTTCATTTGACTTAAGTAACCTGCAGGATAAAGGACTTTCAACAGTATGCCGGTTATCAATTCAAACTTTTTCCTTCAGTAAATGCCCTGCCATAATGGACAGAATTAAAGCATCCTCCTTTATGGTGAGCACCATCTGATACTTCTCAGTAGAGAGAGCTAGAGGGACCTTGGGGGAGAACGAGGCTCTCTTGCTGTTTCCTGCTGCTGCCCAGTGGGTTACCAGTGGTGTGGAACTGAGAACATCAATGTTGCAGACAAGGTCCTGCCTGGCAATAAGCTTCCAGCAGTCCTGTTCATGTAAGTCAGGCTAAAAAACTTCCCACCTTCACCTGCATTGGGATTCCTTCTGCAGACCCTGTGCAGTAGTTTTACAGAGTAAAATAACCTGGAAAATCTCAAGACAAGCTTCGCTGACACTGCTTGTTTGCCCACTGACTGCAGACCAGTTCTGAATTAGGCAAACCAGTAAATTTCTCTGCTATCAGTCGGCTGAACTAAATCACCAACGAAATCTGGACTCTTTCCAAGTTTGTCCTTCCTTGAGTACTATCTCTTATTCCTCGGGCACCATACAGAGTTTCCTTACACTTATAGTTACTTCTTTAGCAGAGTTACATAATCTTCATATCTCACTTTCCGTGTTTAACCTGCTGTGTGATATTTACGTATTGACTGGATTCAGACGGATTTAAATGTATATATAGTAAAACCCCTGCAAAGAGTACCAGGAAATATACTTAACTAAATTCCAATAAATAAATGTTTTTATTTTCTATCAGAGAGATTAAATAACCCCCCTCTTTCTATCAGATACTCCAGAAAAATCTTAGCCAATAGAAAAATACAGAGATTATGCCAGAGAGAATTCAGACAATGGGATAATTCCATTGATTAAGGGACCATTATGAATATGTTATAAATAAACTGCTTATTTCCAATTGTTCATTCCTAGTACACATATTCTTTGTGTGTATGTGTGTATTTACTTTGTATTCTGTGCTCTTGATAAATTCGCTAGTTGTATAATAATTTTGTAGATTTCCTGGGATTGTGTAATATGCTACATAATCATTTCATCTGATTTTAGGGAGTATTGTTTTTTCCTTTCCAGTTTGTATGACTTTCTTTTTTCTCCCCTTATTGCACTAGCTAAAATGTCTAGTACAATGATGAATAGAGTAGTGAAAGCAGATATTTTTACTTTGATACCAAACTTATAAAACATTCATTCTTTTGCCATTAAGTATGGCACAAGTTGCTGGTTTTTGTGTATGTCCTGTATCAAGTTGAAGACTTCTTTTCTATTCTTTCATGAGAGATTTTCATCATGATAAATGTTGAGTTTTGCCAAATGCTTCGTCTATGCCTTAGTCATATGATTACAGTTTTACTTAAAAGAAAAAAAAATTGTGGCCAGGTACAGTGGCTCACACCTGTAATCCCAGCACTTTGGCAGGCTGAGGCGGGCAGATCACCTGAGGTCAGGAGTTAGAGACTAGACTGGCCAACATGGTGAAACACCGTCCCTACTAAAAATATAACAAATTAGCTGGGCCTGGTGGTGTACGCCTGTAGTAGTCCCAGCTACTTGGGAGGCTGAGGCAGGGGAACCGCTTGAACCGGGGAGGCAGAGGTTCAAGTGAGCCAAGATCGCGCCACTGCACTCCAGCCTGGGTGACACAGTAAGACTCCGTCTCAAAAAAAGAAAAAAAAAAGTTGTAAATATCGTGAATTACCTGGATTGACACTTGCATGTAAAGGCAACTTTTTATTCCCATGATAAATTTCACATTCAAAACGTATTATATAGTTTTTGTATAGTGTTAGATTTCTTTGCTTTCTTTGCTAGATTTTTATTCAGTTTTTTTTTTTTTTTTTTTTTTTTTTTTAATCTATGTTAGTGAGAAATGTTGGTCCATAGTTGTCTTTTCCTTTATAGTATTTTTCTGGTTGTAATATCAGGGTAATACTGCCTTCATAGTATAAGTTAGGATTTTCCTTCTCTTCAAGTTTCTAGCCAAATTTTGTAGAATTGCCATGTTGTGTTTTTTAAATGTTTTTTACAATTAACCAGTGAAGTCATTAGCGTCTGGAGGTTTGTTTTTGTTGAAAGAGTTTGACTTACAAATTCAATTTTTTTTATATATATTTACATATATATATGCATGTTATCTATTTTTTATTGTGCTATGAATTTGTCTCTCAAAAACTTGTACATTTTAACTAAGTCTTCAGAAATATTGGCATAAAGTTGTATATAACATTTATTACCTTACACTTTTGTTTCCAGTAGAATATGCAGTGATGTAATCTTTTTTATTCAAGATTTTGGAAATTTGTTTTTTTCCCATTTCCTATTTCACTGATTTCATGTTTTCATTCAGACCTTTTTTAACTTATTTGCATTTAATTCTCACTTTTCTTTCAGTGTGTTAAGATGAAAACTGTGGCCATTGACTTTAGATCTTTTTTTCCTCTGGTATAGCCTTTTTATTATAAATGTCCTTTGTAAATGTTATAAATGTGCTATTTTAACAGCTCCACACAAATTCTGATATGTTGCAGTTTCATTTTGCTTGAGTTCAAAATTACAACTAATTTTCACTTTTATTCCTTCATATGTCTTGAGGTTTTCCAGGTTATTTTTTTTATTATTGATTTCTCTTTTAGTTTAATTGATGGGAAAGTCCAGAGAATGTATCTTGTATGCCTTGAATCCTTTAAAACAATTGAGATTTGTCTTATGTTCCAGAATATCATCTATCTTGGCAAATGTCACATGTTTCTTTAAAAATAATGGTGTTCTGCTGTTGATGGTGCGTAATCTATAAATATCAAATTGGCAAATTTTGTTTGTAAAGTTGGTCAGATCATCTATATTACTGATGATCTTCTATCTACTTGTTCTTTCTATCATTGAGAAAAGGGTGTTAAGATCTTTGCTTGTAATTGTAGATTTGCTTTTTCTCCTTTCAGTTCAATCAGTTTTTACTTTGGATATTTCGAAGCTCTGTGATTATTTGTATAAATCTTTAGGACTACTGAAATTTGAAGAGTGATTGATCTCTTACTCTTCAAAATAACCTGTTTATCTCTGGTAGTATTTTTTTCTTTGTAATCTATTTTGTCTGATGTTAATATGTTACACCAACCCTTTTATGATCGGTGTTAGCATGTCATACCCTTTTTCAAACATATTATTTTAATTTATTTCTCTGTTCATAATTAAAGTGCATTTTTATAGGCAGCATATAAGTAGACCTTGGTTTTTTATTCAACATCATGATCTCTCACATTTAAATGAAGCATTTAGAGTACTTACATTTAATGTGATTATTGGCATCTTTATCTTCAAAAGTATTACACTAGTTATCCCTTACATATAATGTAATTTTATGAAATTAAATAATGTATTACAGAATTTTCTCAAACATGTAGTCTACCATAATTAATCCATGTGCCCATAACATAGTTTAAACAATGATCAATATTCAGCCTGTTTCATTTACACTCCCATCTAATTGTTGCAGGGTAACTTAATGCAAATCTTGGACATAATTTATATATAAATGCCTCAGAATTTCTTATTTATTCTTGTGACTTATAGTTGCTGCCATGTCATTATTTCCTGACTTTGTTTCAATAAAGCTGGTTTTCATGATCATCCAATAACTTATAAAAATTACTTTATAAATTGTCTCAACCAGTCAGAATTGGACATAGTTAATTCTTAATTTTTCTTTTATGTTTGTAGCAACAAATATGACTTTTGATATTTAAAAAGCTTACACAAATTGACTAAAAAACATTAGAATGTTAGGCAAAAAATGAATAAAGTACAAGAATATACAGTTAATATAAGAAATAAAAAGACTATCAGGCACATTTATAAAACCAAATGATTCAACTTTAGTAACATATTACATGTTATAAACTCAAATTTACACTTAACAGACAAAAATATTACTCTTTGCTGCTGTTCACTCTTTCACTGCTTTACCTTTTTTTTTATTGTGGTAAAAAGCGTAACATAAAATGTACCATCTTATTTCTAAATGTACAATTGAGTAGTGTTAAGTATGTTCACATGGTTGTGGAACCGATCTTCAGAACTTATCATCTTGTAAAACTGAAACTCTACATATTAAGTGACAGCTCCCCTTTTCTCCCTCCTCCTAGCCACTGGCAACTACCATTCTGCTGTCTATATCTATGAGTTTGATTACACGAGATACCTCATATCGATTGAATCCTACAATAAATGTCCTTTTGCTGTGACTTATTTCATTTAGCATAATGTCCACAAAGTTTATTCATATTGTCGTGTGAGTCCAAATTTTCTTCCTTTATAAAGCCAGTTAATACCTTTTTGTGTGTATATACCACGTTTTGTGTATATACCACATTTTGTTTATCCATTATCCATTGACAGATAAATAAATAAACAAAACCTTGGGTTGTGTCTATCAAATCTTTAAATTGTAAACACAAATAAAAAACTCAAATAGTCACATAGAATAACAATATTGAACCATTTTATAGATCTCCTTTTCATTTGTCTTCATCAGGCAGAAGCTTTTTGGTTTGATGTAGTCACACTTTTTTTTTTTTTTTTCCTGGCTCTTGTCACATTCATGAAATCATTGCCAGGACCAATGTTGTGAGGCTTTCCAGTATGTTTTATTTGAGATGATTTACAATTTCTTATATTTAAGTATTTAATCCATTTCATGTTGACTTCTGTAAGGGGTAAGATAAGGTTTTAGTTTGATTCTTTTGCATGTGCATAGTCTGTTTTCCCAATACATTTATTAGAAAGACTATCCAATCCCCATTGTGTATTCTTGGCACCTTTGTCAAAGATCAGATGACAATATGTGCATAGATTTATTTCTGTGATTTACATTCTGTTCAATTAGTCTATATGTCTATCTTTATGCTAATACTTCACTATTTTACCTAATATAGTTTTATAATACCTTTAAGGTCAAAGAGTGTGATGTTATAGTACTTTATTCTTTTTTTCAAGATTATTTTGGCTATTTGGTAACTTTTGTTGTCTGTATCAATTTTAGAGATTCTCTCTGTTTCTGTAAAAAATAATGCTATTGAAATTTAAGGATTGCATTGAAGCTGTAGTACACTTCAGGTAGCATGGGCATTTTAAGAATATTGTCTTTTCATTTTTCTTTTCAAGACATAGTCTTGATCTGTCACGCAGGCAAGAGTGCAGTGCACAATCTTGGCTTGGCTCACTGCAACCTCCTCTTCCCAGGCTCAAGTGATCCTCTGGCCTCAGCCTCCCCAGCAGCTGGCACTACAGGCACACGCCACCATACCAGACTAATTTTTGCATTTTGTGTAGAGACGAGTTTTCACCATGTTGCCTGGGCTAGTCTCAAATTCCAGGACTCAATTGATCCGCCTGCCTTGGCCTTCCCGATGTATTGGGATCACAGGCATGAGCCACTGCACCAGGCCAAAAATATTGCTTTTAATTCAAGATCATGGAATGTCTTTCCATTTGTTTGTATCTTCATTTTCATCAAATTTTTTAGTTTTCAATGTACAGGATTTTCCCTTCCTTACTTAAGTTGATGCTGAAGTATTTTAATTTTTTATGCTGTTATAAATGAAATCATTTTTCTAATTTATTTTTCAAATGTTTTGTTATTATTATGTAGAAAACCAACTGATTTTTGTTAATTTTATGCAAATTTACTTGATTTCTTTATTAGTTCTAGCAAGATTTTTTTTGTTGCTTGTTTGTGGCATCATTACGGTTTTCTTTATATAAAATCATGTCATCTGCAAACAGAAACAACTTAATTTTTTCTTTCAAATTTGGATAACTTTTTTTTTTTTTTTCTGGTGTGATTTCTCTGGCTAGGACTTCCAATACTATGTTGAATAGAAGTTTCAAGAATAGACATCCTTTCTTTGTTCTTGACCTCACTGGAAAAGCTTTCAGTTTTTCACTGTTGAGTATAACAATAGCTGTAGACTTTTCATATATGGCCTTCATTATACTATGGTAATTTTTCTCTATTCCTATTTTGTTGAATTTTTTCATTATGAAAGGCATAAAAGGGTATTAGAGTTAATTAAGTGCTTTTCTTATTTTTTCCTTGTGGAAGGGTTTTTATTTGTTTAATAGTTACAGGGTTGTTCAAACTTTCTATTTCTTCTTTTTTATACAAGCAAATGGAATATATTTTATTTGCTTTTTTTTCAACTTTTATTACAGGTTCACAGGGTACATGTTCAGATTTGTTACAAAGGTATATTGCATTGATGCTGAGATTTGAAGTGTGAATGAATCCATCTTCCAGGAATGTTCAGTGTTTGGTTTTCTGTTTCTATGTCTGTTTACTTAGGGTAAGAATCTCCAGCTGCATCCATGTTGCTGCAAATGACATTATTTCATTCATTTTTATGGCGGTGTAGTATTCCACACATTCTTTATCCAATCCAGTGTTGATGGGCACTAGTTACTGTTGTGACTAGTGCTGTGTTGAGCATATGGATATATGTGTTTTCTGATAGAATGACACATTTTCCTTTGGGTATACACCCAGTAATGGCATTGCTGGATCAAGTGGTAGTTTAACACTTAGTTCCTTGAGAAATCTTCAAACTGCTCTACACAGTAGTTGGACTATATATTCTCACCAGTAGTATATAAATATCCCCCTTTCTCCACAGTCTCATCAGCATCTGTTGTTTTCAGACTTTTTAACAAAGGTCATTCTGACTGGTGTGAAATTGTATCTCATTATGGTTTTGACTTGCATTTCTCTGATAATTAATTATATCAAATATTTTTTCATATGGTTGTTGGCTGCTTGTATGCCTTCTTTTGAGAAGTATCTACGTTCTTCGGTCACTTTGTAATGGAATTATTTGTGTTTGACTTGTTGATTTAAGTTCCTTTTAGATTTCAAAGATTAGGACTATTTATATGTGTTTTCTGCATCTATTGAGATGACTTTGTGATTTTTGTCCTTTATTAACATAGCAAATCATGTGAATTGATTTATGTATGTTGAACTAGTGCTGAGTCCCTAAGATAAATCTTACTTGCTCATGGTATATGATCCTTTTTTTTTTTTGAGATGGAGTCTCGCTCTGTCGCCCAGGCTGGAGTGCAGTGGCCGGATCTCAGCTCACTGCAAGCTCCGTCTCCCGGGTTCACGCCATTCTCCTGCCTCAGCCTCCCAAGTAGCTGGGACTACAGGCGCCGGCCACAATGCCCTGCTAATCTTTTGCATTTTTAGTAGAGACGGGGTTTCACCGTGTTTGCCAGGATGGTCTCGATCTCCTGACCTCGTGATCTGTCCGTCTCGGCCTCCCAAAGTGCTGGGATTACAGGCTTGAGCCACCGCACACGGCCGGTGTATGATCCTTTTGATGTGCTGTTGAATTCAGTTTGATAGTATTTTGATGAGTAGTTTTGCATCTGTATCAGGGATGTTGGCCTGCATTTTTATTTTCTTGTGGTATCTTTCTCTTGCTTTGGTATCAGGGTAATGCTGGCTTCATACAATGATTTTGGTCATGTTCCCTCCCCTTCAGTGATGTCATAAGAGTTTGAGAAGAATTGGCTTTTATCGTTGTTAAATGACAGAATTCACCTGTAAAGCCATCTAGTACTGAACTTTTCTTCGACAGAAGTTTTTTGATTATTGATCCAATCTTCTTACTCAATATTAATTTGTTTATACTTTTTACTGATTCAGTCATCATAGGTGTATACTTTTAGCAATTTCTTGTGAGTTATCCAATTTGTTCACATATAATTATTTATACCAGTATCTTTTGATCCTATTTATTTCTGTGGCATTCAGTTGTAATATTTTCTCCTTCATTTTTAATTTTTAAAGTTTTATGTTGTCTCTTTTCCTTCTTAGTCTACCTAAGGGTTGATCTATTTTGTTTGTCTTTTCAGTAAGCCAACTCTTAGTTTTATATTGACTTATTCTATTGTTTTTCTAGTTTCTCTTTCATTTATTATTTTATCCTTTTGAAACTTTCACTTAGTTTTTTCTTTTTCTTGAGTTCTTTGAGGTCTAAAGTTAGGTTGTTTATTTGAGATCTTTCTTCTTTTTTAATTTAGGTGTTTATCACTATACACATCTATGTACTGCTTTAGGTGTATTCCATAAGGTTTTCTGTGTTGTCTTAATTTTTAGTTTCCATATGATATTTTCTTACTTCTTTTTTGTTCTTGTTTTGACCCATTAGTTGTTCATAAGTGTTTTATTAAATATCTACCTTTTTTGGTCTTCTAATTTTCCTTATGTTATTAATTTCTAGTTTCTTACATTTGTAGTCACGAAAAATACTTGATACGATTTTATTCTTCTAAATTTTGTTAGGACTCATTTTAAGCCCAAAATATGCTCTATCAGGGAGAATGTTCCATATGCACTTGAGAAGAATGTTAATCCTGAAGCTATTAGATAGGATGTTCTGGATATGTCTGTTAGGTTTATTTTATCTACAGTGTTTTTCAAAACTGTTGCTGCCTTATTAATGTTCTGTTTGGGGGTCCTATTTGTTGTTGAAAGTGGGTCATTGAAGTTTCCTACTATCATTGAATTGCTATCCCTTTGTTCCTTTATTTGTATGTTAATATTTGCTGTATTAGCTACATCTTCCTGAAAATTGCTCCTTTTATTTATTTATTTATTTTTATTATACTTTAAGTTCTAGGGTACATGTGCATAACGTGCAGGTTTGTTACATATGTATACTTGTGCCATGTTGGTGTGCTGCACCCATCAACTCATCAGTTCATCAGTACCCAACAACTCATTGTTTACATCAGGTATAACTGCCAATGCCATCCCTCCCCTCTTCCCCCTCCCCATGATAGGCCCCGATGTGTGATGTTCCCCTTCCTGAGTCCAAGTGATCTCATTGTTCAGTTCCCACCTATGAGTGAGAACATGCGGTGTTTGGTTTTCTGTTCTTGCGATAGTTTGCTGAGAATGATGGTTTCCAGCTGCATCCATGTCCCTACAAAGGACACAAACTCATCCTTTTTTATGGCTGCATAGTATTCCATGGTGTATATGTGCCACATTTTCTTAATCCAGTCTGTCACTGATGGACATTTGGGTTGATTCCAAGTCTTTGCTCTTGTGAATAGTGCCGCAATGAACATACGTGTGCATGTGTCTTTATAGCAGCATGATTTATAATCCTTTGGGTATATACCCAGTAATGGGATGACTGGGTCATATGGTACTTCTAGTTCTAGATCCTTGAGGAATCGCCACACTGTTTTCCATAATGGTTGAACTAGTTTACAATCCCACCAACAGTGTAAAAGTGTTCCTATTTCTCCACATTCTCTCCAGCACCTGCTGTTTCCTGACTTTTTAATGATTGCCATTCTAACTGGTGTGAGATGGTATCTCGTTGTGGTTTTAATTTGCATTTCTCTGATGGCCAGTGATGACGGGCATTTTTTCATGTGTCTGTTGGCTGTATGCATGTCTTCTTTTGAGAAATGTCTGTTCATATCCCTTGCCCACTTGTTGATGGGGTTGTTTTTTTCTTGTAAATTTTATCTTAATATAGTGTCCTTTTTTTTGTCTCTGAGAATCAAGTGTAACTGAAATACCATTCTGTCTAAGTATAGTTACCACCACTCTCTTTATTATACTCTTTTCAATAAATATCTTTTTCTATCCCTACGATTCCACTCTATGTGTTCTTAAACCTTAAATATAAAGTGAATCTCTTTTGGTAGTATCTAGTTGGGTGTTTTCCATTTTTTTCTTAATTAATTTAGTGATTATATATTTTTAGTGAGGATTTTAATTCACTTAATTATTGGGAAATAAGGACTTCTTATTGACATTTTGTTGATTGTTTACTGTCTTTCTTGTAGTTCTTTCTTTTCTTTTTTCTCTTCATATTGTCCTTTGTGTTTTCTTGATTTTTTTAGTGATTTTTTTTTTTCACTCCTTTCTCTTTCTCTTTTGTGTTTCTTCCATATATATCAATTTTTATGGAGGCCATGAGGCTTACATAAAATATCTTGTACATATAATAGGCCAATTTAAATTGGTAATATATTTCTTTCATTCACATCTATACTTTTACTCCCCCAACCAGTACTTTGTTATTGATAACATAGTTTATATTGTTTAATATTATGGTTTCAATAATGTATTTATGCTTATATTTATTCTTAATACTTTTGACTTTTAATTTTACATGTAAATTATGAATGACTTCCATATTATCATTATAGTAAAACAGTATACTATATTGTCTTTATAGTTAGCTTTATAAAGTGAATCATATTTTCATATGCTTTTGTGTTGTTGTTTATTTTTTTTTTATTTCATCTTCAAGAATTTCCTTCACATTTTTGTAAGAAGTGTATGCTGGTAACAAGTTCCTTCAACTTTTGTCTAGAAATGACTTTATTTCTCCTTCCTTTTTAATAGACACTTTTGATGCATATACAATCACTGGTTAGCCATTATTTTTTATTTCCCTCTCCCTTCTGCTGTGAAAGATTTCTACTGAGAAACCTGCTGACAGTTTTAGAGGGCATTTATTTTACACAATGATTTAGTTTTTCTTTGCTGCTTTCAAAATTATTTGTCTCCAAATTTTGCCAATTTGATAATAATATGTCTTGGCGTATACTTCTTTGGGTTTTTCCCATTTGGAGTCTTCTGGGCTTCAAAAATCTGGATGTCCAAATTTTCTTTCCAGATATAGGAAATACATGGTTTTTATGTATTTTTAAAATATGCCTTCTCTCTCTGTTTTCTCTTCAGAGTCCCCCATAGTGTTTATGTTGGTTAACTTTATGATATCCCTTATGTTCCTTATTTTTCCTTCATTTTTTATTATTCATTTTCTGTTCGTTTCTCTGACTGGATAATACCTGCGACCTGTCTTCAAATTCACTGATTCATTTTACTACTTGGTTAAGTCTCCTGCTGAAGCTTTCTATTGCATTGTTCTATTCAATTATTATATTCTTCAGCTTCAGAATTCTGTTTGGTTCCTTTCACTGGTTGCTATTTTTTGGTTAATATTCTGATTTTGCTTATGTATAATTTTTCCAATTTTGTTTATACATCTATCCTCCTACATATCATTAAGCTTCTTTGAGACGATTTTGAATTCTGTGAAGGTAATTCACTGTTCTCCAGTTATTTGTGGTCTGTTACTGAAGATTTATTTTGTTCCTTTTATAGTGTCATGTTTTCCTGATTATTCACATTCCTTGTAGCTTTGCATTGTTTTGTAAATCTGTGTACTTACAGGAACAATGACCTCTGCTAGTCTTTATGACTGGCTTCAGCAGCCATGCACATCCATAAAACAGATTTCAGTCTTCAAGAATTTCTAGCTGAGTTTTTCCCTTCATTCAACCCAGCTAGAGATTCTTGAAGTCTCTCAGAATGTGAATGTTTCTGTACTCTCCCTCTCTTTTGGAGAAATCTCAGAATCATGAGCCTTCTTCTAAATCTGCAGAACTGAGCTGGGTGCTAAAAGTTACCCACTCCTTTTCCCTAGGATAGTATGCTAAAATGCTGAGATGCTGGTACAAGTTTCACTTTTTCCTTTCCTTCCTGGAAAATAAAAATCAGAATTGTGCATCTTTTCCCAATCCTGCTGATACACACCAGGTACTGAGAGTCACTACCTCCTTTCTCCTAGGACTGTGAACTGAGAGGCCAGAACATCAGGCAAAACTCTCCTTCTCTCCTTCCCTTTCTCGTGAGGGAGAAGTGCCAGAATTGTGTGCCTTCTCTGAATTGCACAGAGCCTAGCCAGCTACGAAGAGTCACAGCCACTGTTGAGATCCTGGATGACTGCTGAGATCCGTAGTCTGCTGAAGATCATACCATCTACAGTGATCATCACTACCTACTGAGATTCTCACCAGCTGCCATAATCCATGTGAGTGGCAGCTATCTGCACCAGGCGTTGAGCTCTGATGGCTGCTAGGACTGTACCAGCTACTGAGAGCTATGGTGCTAACTGGGAGCTGCACAATGTGCTGTGAGCTGTGTGCTTGGAATCCATGGCTTCTTGGGGCTACATTGACTGCTGAGAGCTATCTGCTCCTCCTCTCTGTTCTTAGTTGCCTCTAAGTGTTCCAACTATGCTGGATCCCTCAGCACTTTGGGTGAGGTGAGACGGGAACAGGTATCTCAGGAAGTGCTCTGAAAGGTGGTGGACATTGGGAACACCCCTCTCCTTTTTTCCCTTGTGGTAGAAATAATGGGCTAAGAGGATCTCTCTCTTGGTTCTGAGGTGTGCCAACTTCAGGGAGGGGAAGATGAAAAAAAAAATCATAGTGAAGTCATTCTTCATACCCAATTAAACGAGGTCCTGTGCTCTTCTGGGGTGCTGCAAGTTCTTTGCTAGATTCTGGGGTCCTTGCAAAGACCATATATGATTCTTAAGTTGGTGGTCCTCTAGGGGGATGAAATATAGAAACTCCTATTCTACCACCCTGCTAATAAAACTCCTACACTTATCTGTCATTCTGTGTGTGTGTGTGCGCGCGCGCATGTGTGTGTGTGCGCGCATGTGTGTGTGTGTATGATTTTACTTCATCTCCTTTGTTGGTTTATTATTTATAACTCTTTATTTTGTTATTTAGTGGTTTCTGTAGGATTCATAATACACCATTGAATTCATCATAATCTACCAATAAGTGATTTTATTTTGCTTCATGTATATTCTAAGAAATTTGCAATTTTATGCCTTTATTTCTACCACTTCAACCTTTGTGCTATAGTTGTCACACATTTTACCCTAACATATATTATAGCACTCATGCTGAATTTTTATTGTTTTATTTTTCCCTTGTTCCTTTAATAAATTGCCACAAAATTTGTGACATAAAATAACATAAATTTATCATTTTTGTTTTTTGTAAGTCAGCTGTCTGACACAGGTCTCAGTGGGCTAAGCAATTTACATCATATTTGAATTACAGAATAAACAGATCACTCTGGACAAGAAAATAGGTGATGTTAGTCATGCTTAAGTCTCTTACATCTATTTATCTATTAAAATTTGTTTTCATTTAGTTGTATATTAGTTTTAAATGTAAAAAATATTTATATGCTACAAATGAATGTATGCATGTACATTTAATATATAGAAGTAACAATTATTTAAGGTAGATATTTCATTATTTGTCACTGAAATCTGCTTTGGATTAAGTCAAGATATTAATATATTTCAAAATTCATTAGAAATATTTTCTGTTAAAACAGTTATTCAAATGAAAATTCATTGTTTTGTGGTAACATACAGGTTTAAATGTAATAATATATTAATTTAAAAATGGAAACTAAGTTTTGATTTTTCTTATGATAATCTTTTGTCTTTCTATGTACCTCTAGGCAAGAAATTTTCAATTTGTTGCAATTGAATTAAATTACAAAAAATGCACTAGTTATTTTATCTTAATTGAATATATAGTAAATATTATCTATAAATTCCTATGTGGAAGCACTCTATGTAATATGGTTCACTTGAAAGTTTCTATTACTTATCTCAATGTTGATAGCTGCTTTGAAACTAAAGAAGTTCTCATTCACTCTAGTCCATGAAATGGTGTGATATAGCAATTTAACTTTGCAAACAACACATACTTTTAGTAATATATAATATAGCTATGCACTCTCCATTACATAGTATTCAAAAGTGGCACTGAAATACATTAAATAAGTAGAAGTCATGAACAATATATTCTGGATTAGCAATCTGTATGTCCAATATTTGCTGCCTCTACACCATCCTCTATTTGTTAGAACTCATTGAAAATAATGAGAACCTTTAGAACAAGAAGGAGAAGGTAAAGGAGGTATAGAATGAGGAAGAGAAGGAAGAAGACATAAGGCTTGTGAACTGTGCCATTTCTCATCTTTGAACACATCACTAGCCGTTACTATTGAACACTGGCTGATCACTTTAGACATCAATGCATTTACTTCCTCCCCATAAGTATAGTCTATGTGGTGTCATTTGTATTCACCTCGGGCAGACACAGAGCCTCTGCTCATTTCATCAAAGGACTATTTATGAGGCTGTAAAAAAGATGAGTTTCTCCGAATAGTCTCCAAATTAAACTTTTTAAAGTTTAATGTTGGCACACAAGAATAATTACAGTTATAAACCATTAAACATTTAGAAGAAATTTATAGGATTGGAGAGAGAAAATTTACAGCTGTGGCCTAATACAATAAATTTCCTCTGTAAAAGCAGAACCACAGAAACATTTCTATTCAGGACTCTAGCAAAAGAAAATGCTTTATTAACATTACCCAAACATGCAGGCATTATATTCGGACATTATTTATATAGAAAAATGAATACATTTGTAAGATACAGTTAATTAACTTTACAAGCAAAAGTCAATATTTTTTGTTTTTAACATCAGTAAATAGAGTGCACTAAATGCATTTTTAAAATTAGGCAAAATACACTCTCTTATCCTAGAGCACAGTCCAGCGCTTTGGAGTACTTTTAGTTCTTCTAGGATTACGATACATCAATTATTATACTCCTCTGTGGATTGATGGTGTTAGGGGGATATCTTTATGAATTTCAATTATGATGTTTAACACAAACAAATACCCAGCCCTGCAATTACAGTTTAGTTTCTGAGTAAACTTCTTCATCTGAAATGTAAATACTCCTTCATAGTACAATATATGCTTGGTTTTGATTTTTTAATGTAAAAAAAACTATATTTTCATGACCCATTATTGTGATGAAATATCTGTTTGGTGACAAATTGCTCTCAGGCAACTGCTCAGTTTTTGTAAGAGGGTATCTGGTCACCAAACAGATTGACTACACAGTTAACTAATCACCTACTGCTTAGAACCTAGTTCTACCTCATGCAACTTTAGCCAAGAACGGCCATGGCTTTCTGCTTTATGTTTGTTCAAGTCTTCCTTTGCCACCTAAAGTAGCATGTAAAGTTGTTTTTCCTATATATCTTGCACATTTCCTCTTGATTCTTAAGTCTTTCAATTATTTTGCTTATATAAATAGATTTGTTTCATTAATTTTATTTATTCACTGGTTGTTGTTGCCAAACTTCTTATTAAATTATCATACTACTTGTAATTTTAATTAATTTATATTGGATTTTCATGGGATACTATGCAGCCATAGAAAAGGATGACTTCATGTCCTTTGCAGGGACATGGATGAAGCTGGAAATCATCATGCTCAGCAAACTATCACAAGGACAGAAAACCAAACATTGCATGTTCTCATTCATAGGTGGGAATTGAACAATGAGATCACTTGGACACAGGGTGGGGAACACTACACATCAGGGCCTGTCATGGAGGGAGGGGCTGGGGGGAGGGATAACATTAGAAATACCTAATGTAAATGATGAGTTGATGGGTGCAGCAAACCAACATGGCACACGTATACCAATGTATCAAACCTGCATGTTGTGCACATGAACTTAAAGTATAATTTAAAAAATAATACATTCTGAGAACTTATAAAAATTATATTGGATTTTCAAGGTAAATATTAAAATCATCTACAAATAAGGATAATTTTACTTCCTCTATTTAAGTTTTACTCTCATTTATTTTCATAGCCTTAGATGATTTGTAAATGTTTTTGGTGATAAAGGAGGTTTTTATCTAGTTCTTTGCCTTTTCTAGAGAAAGTTTCATTGTTTTCTCATGAAATATGATGCTAAATTTTGGGTCTGTTAAAATAATAGGTAAATAGGAGCAAGATGGCCGAATAGGAACAGCTCCAGTCTCCAAGTCCCAGCGCGAGCGACACAGAACACCGGTGATTTCTGCATTTTCAACCGAGGTACTGGGGTCATCTCACTAGGGAGTGCCAGAAAATCGGTGCTGGTCAGCTGCTGCAGCCCGACCAGCGAGAGCTGAAGCAGGGCGAGGCATCGCCTCACCTGGGAAGTGCAAGGGGGAAGGGAATCCCTTTTCCTAGCCAGGGGAACTGAGACACACAACACCTGGAAAATCAGGTAACTCCCACCCCAATACTGTGCTGTAAGCAAACGGGCACACCAAGAGAATATACCCCACACCTAGCCAGGAGGGTCCCACGCCCACGGAACCTCCCTCCTTGCTAACACAGCAGTCTGCGGCAATCTAACCAAAAGGCAGCAGTGAGTCTGGGGGAGGGGCGCCCGCCATTGCTGAGGCTTAAGTAGGTAAACAAAGCCGCTGGGAAGCTCGAACCGGGTGGAGCTCACAGCAGCTCAAGGAAACCTGCCTGTCTCTGTAGACTCTGCCTCTGTGGACAGGGCACAGCTAAAAAATAACAGGGGAAGCAGCAGAGGCCTGTGCAGACGTGAACGACTCTGTCTGACAGCTTTGAAGAGAGCAGTGGATCTCCCAACACGGAGGTTGAGATCTGAGAAGGGACAGACTGCCTGCACAAGTGGGTCCCTGACCCCTGAGTACCCTAACTGGGAGACATCCCCACTAGGAGCAGTCTGACACCCCACACCTCACAGGGTGGAGTACACTCCTGAGAGGAAGCTTCCAAGGTAAGAATCAGACAGGTACACTCGCTGTTCAGCAATATTCTATCTTCTGCAACCTCTGCTGCTGATACCCAGGCAAACAGCATCTGGAGTGGACCTCAAGCAATCTCCAACAGACCTACAGCTGGAGGTCCTGACTATTAGAAGGAAAACTATCAAACAGGAGGAACACCTATACCAAAACCCCATCAGTACGTCACCATCATCAAAGACCAGAGGCAGATAAAACCACGAAGATGGGGAAAAAGCAGGGCAGAAAAGCTGGAAATTCAAAAAATAAGAGTGCATCTCCCCCTGCAAAGGAGCGCAGCTCATTGCCAGCAACGGATCAAAGCTGGTCAGAGAATGACTTTGACGAAATGAGAGAAGAAGGCTTCAGTCCATCAAACTTCTCAGAGCTAAAGGAGGAATTACGTACCCAGCACAAAGAAACTAAAAATCTTGAAAAAAGAGTGGAAGAATTGACAGCTAGACTAATTAATGCAGAGAAG